>NW_026777932.1:0-69296 GCF_028023285.1 Balaenoptera ricei
TGTCACCATGGGAACTGTCACCATGTGCAGTGTCACCATGGGAACTCTCACTATGAGCACTGTCACCATGGGAAATGTCACTATGGGCAGTGTCACCATGGGCACTGTCACCATGGGTAGTGTCACCATGAGCACTATTACCATGAGCACTATCACCATGAGCACTATCATCACGGGCAGTGCCACCATGAGCACTATCACCGTGAGCACTATCACCATGGGTAGTGTCACCATGAGCAATATCACCATGGGCACTGTCACCATGAGCACTATTACAATGGGCATTATCACCATGAGCACTATCACCGTGAGCACTTTCAGTGTGGGCATTGTCACCATGTGCACTGTCACCATGAGCACTGTCACCATGAGCACTATCACCATGGCAAAGTTGACCATGGGAATGGTCACCATGGGCAATGTCAACATGAGCACTGTCACCATGGGCACTGTCACCATGGGCACTGTCACCATGGGTATGCTGACCATGGGCACTTTCAACATGGGCACTGTCACCATGCGAAAAGTCACCATGAGCACTATCACCATGAGCACTATCACCAAGGGCACTGTCACCATGAGCACTGTCACCGTGTGCACTGTCACAGTGGGCACTATCAACATGAGCACTGTCATCATGAGCACTGTCACCATAGGAAATGTCACAGTGAGCACTGTCACTGTGGGCACTATCACCGTGGGCACTGTCACCATAGGCACTGTCACCATGGACACTGTCACCATGAGCACTATCATCATCGGCAGTGCTACCATGAGGAATTTCACCATGAGAACTTCAACCGTGTACACCACCAGCTTTAGCACAGTCACCATGGGCTGTGTCACCATGAGCAGTGTCACCATGGGCACTGTCTCCATGCGAACTGTCACCATGAGCACTGTCACCATGGGCAATGTCACCATGAGCACTGTCACTGTGGGCACTGTCACCATGGGAACTGTCACCATGAGCACTATCACCGTGAGCACTATCACCATGGGCAGTGTCACTGTGAGCAATATCACCATCGCACTGTCACCGTGAGCACTATTAACAAGGGTACTATCACCAAGGGCACTGTCACCATGAGCACTGTCATCATGGGCACTGTCACCATAGGAACTGTCACCGTGAGCACTGTCACTGTGGGCACTATCACCCTGAGCACTATCAAAATGGGCACTGTCACCATAGGCACTGTCACCATGGACACTGTCACCATGAGCACTATCATCATGGGCAGTGCTACCATGAGCAATTTCACCATCGGAACTCCATCCATGTACACCGCCAGCGTGAGCACAGTCAACATGGGCAGTGTCACCATGAGCAGTGTCCCCATGGGCACTTTCAACATGGGCCCTATCACCATGCGAACTGTCACCATGAGCACTATCACCATGAGCACTGTCACCATGAGCATAGTCACCATCGGGTCTGTCACCATGAGCACTATGACCGTGTGCACTATCACCATAGGTAGTGTCACGGTGAGCAATATCACCATGGGCACTGTCACCATGAGCACTATTACCATGGGCACTATCACCATGAGCACTATCACAGTGAGCACTGTCACCGTGGGCAATGTCACCATGTGCACTGTCACCATGAGCACTGTCGCCATGAGCACTATCACCATGGGAAGTGTCAACATGGGAACGGTCACCATGGGCACTGTCAACGTGAGCACTGTCAGCATGGGAACTCTCACCAGGAGCACTGTCTCCATGGGAAATGTCACCCTGGACACTGTTCACTATGGGAAGTGTCACCATGAGCACTGTCACCATGGGCACTGTCACTATGGACACTGTCTCCATGGGCACTCTCACCATGGACACTGTCACTGTGGAAAATGTCACCATGGGCACTGTAACCATCTACACTGTCCCCAGGAGCACTATCACCATGGACACTGTATCCATCAGCATTGTCCCCATGGGCACTGTCAATATGAGCACTGTCACCATGGGAACTCTCACCATGAGCACTGTCACCATGGCCAGTGTCACCATGGCCACTGTCACCATAAGCACTGTCACAAAGGGAAATGTCACCATGGGCACTCTCACCATTTGCTCTGTCACCGTGGGCACTGTCACCATAAGCACTGTCACCATGAGCACTGTTCAACATGGGCACTGTCACCTAGAGCACTGCCACTGTGGGCACTATCACCGTGAGCACTGTCACCATGAGCACTGTCACCATGGACACTGTCACCATGAGCATTGTGACCTTGAGCACTGTCACCATGGGAACTTTCACCATGGGCACTGTAACCATGGGCACTGTCACCATGGACAATGTCACCTTGGGAACCGTCACCATGGAAAATGTCACCATGGGCACTGTTGGCCATGGACACTGTCACCATGGGCACTGTGAACATGAGCACTGTCACCATGTAAACTCTTACCATGAACACTGTCACCATGGGAAATGTCACCATGGGCACTGTCACCATGGACACTGTCACCATGAGCACTATCATCATGGGCTGTGCTACCATGAGGAATTTCACCATCGGAACTCCAACCATGTACACCGCCAGCATGAGCACAGTCACCATGGGCAGTGTCACCATGAGCACTATCACCATGAGCACTATCACCATGTGCACTATCACCACGGACACTGTCACCGTGAGAACTATCACCGTGAGCACTGTCACCATGAGAACTGTCACCATGGGCACTGTAACCATGGGAACTGTCACCATGAGCACTATCACCGTGACCACTATCAACATGGGCAGTGTCACCGTGAGCACTATCTCCGTGAACACTTTCACCATGACTACTATCACCGTGGGCACTATAAGCATGAGCACTATCACCATGAGCACTGTCACTGCGGGCACTGTCACCGTGTTCACTGTCACCATGAGCACTGTAACCATGAGCCCTATCACCATGGGAACTGTCACCATGGGAACAGTCACTATGGGCACTGCCATGATGAGCACTGTCACCATGGGAACTCTCACCATGAGCACTATCACCATGGGCACTGTCACCATGGGCACTGTCACCATGGGCGCTGTCACCATGGAAACTGTCACCATGAGCACTATAATCATGGGCAGTGCCACCATAAGGAATTTCACCATTGTAACACCAACCATATACACCGCCAGCATGAGCACAGTCACCATGGGGACTGTCAACATGAGCACTGTCACCATGGGAAATGTCTACATGAGCACTATCACCATGATCACTATCACCAAGGGCACTGTCACCATGAGCACTATCACCGTGGACAATGTCACCATGAGAACTATCACCGTGAGCACTATCACCATGGGAAGTGTCACCGTGAGAACTGTCACCATGGACATTGTCACCGTGGGCACTGTCACCATGAGCACTGTCACCATGAGCACTGTCACTGTTGGTACTGTCACCATGAGCAATGTCACCATTGGCACTGTCACCATGTGCCCTGTCACCATAGGCACTGTCACCGTGGACACTGTCACCATGAACAATATCATCATAGGCAGTGCCACCATAAGGAATTTCACCATGGGAACTCCAACCATGTATAGCACCAGCATGAGCATAGTCATCATGGTCAGTGTCACCATGAACACTGCCACCATGGGCACTTTCAACATGGGCACAGTCACCATGCGAACTATCACCATAAGGACTACCACCATGAGCAATATTACTATGAACACTATCACCAAGGACACTGTCAACGTCAGCACTATCACCGTAAGCACTATCACCATGAGCACTGTCACCGTGAGCACTGTCACCATGGGCAATTTCAACATGGCCACTGTCACCATGGGCACTGTCACCATGGGAACTCTCACCATGAACACTGTCACCATGGGAAATGTCATTATGGGCAGTGTCACCTTGGGCACTGTCACCATGGGCAGTGTCACCATGAGCACTATTACCATGAGCAGTATCACCATGAGCACTATCACCATGGGCACTGTCACAGTGAGCACTATTACCATGGGTACTATCACCAAGGGCACTGTCATCGTGAACACTGTCACCATGAGCACTGTTACCGTGGGCCTTGCCACCATGAGCACTGTCATCATGGCCACTGTCACCATGCGGACTGCCACCATGAGCACTATCACAGTGGGCACTGTCACCATGAGAACTGTCACCATGGGCAGTGTATCCATGGGAACTGTCACCATGGGCACTATCATGGTGAGCACTATCACCATGGGAACTGTCACCATCGGAACAGTCACCATGCGCACTGTAACCATTGGCACTGCCACAGTGAGCACTGTCACAGTGAGCACTGTCACCATGGGAACTGTCACCATGTGCAGTGTCACCATGGGAACTCTCACTATGAGCACTGTCACCATGGGAAATGTCACTATGGGCAGTGTCACCATGGGCACTGTCACCATGGGTAGTGTCACCATGAGCACTATTACCATGAGCACTATCACCATGAGCACTATCATCACGGGCAGTGTCACCATGAGCACTATCACCGTGAGCACTATCACCATGGGTAGTGTCACCATGAGCAATATCACCATGGGCACTGTCACCATGAGCACTATTACAATGGGCATTATCACCATGAGCACTATCACCGTGAGCACTTTCAGTGTGGGCATTGTCACCATGTGCACTGTCACCATGAGCACTGTCACCATGAGCACTATCACCATGGCAAAGTTGACCATGGGAATGGTCACCATGGGCAATGTCAACATGAGCACTGTCACCATGGGCACTGTCACCATGAGCACTATCATCATCGGCAGTGCTACCATGAGGAATTTCACCATCGGAACTCCAACCAAGTACAACGCCAGCATGAGCACAGTCATTATGGGCAGTGCCACTATGAGCACTGTCACCATGGGCACTTTCAACATGGGCCCTGTCACCATGCGAACTATCTCCATGAGCACTATCAGCGTGAGCAATTTCACCATGAGCACTGTCACCATGGGCACTGTCACAATGAGCACTGTCACCATGGGCACTGTAACCATGGGGACGTTCACCCTGAGCACTATCACCGTGAGCACTATCACCATGGGCAGGGTCACCGTGAGCAATATCACCAAGGGCACTGTGACTGTGAGCACTATTACCATGGGCAATATCACCATGAGCACTATCACCGTGAGCACTGTCACCGTGGGCACTGTCATAGTGTGCACTGTCACCATGAGCACTATCACCATGTGAACTGTCACCATGGGAATGGTCACCATGGGCAATGTCAACATGAGCACTGTCACCATGAGCACTGTCACCATGGGAAATGTCACCATGGGCACTATCATCATGGGCAGTGCCACCATGAGGAATTTCACCATGAGAACTTCAACCGTGTACACCACCAGCTTTAGCACAGTCACCATGGGCTGTGTCACCATGAGCAGTGTCACCATGGGCACTGTCTCCATGCGAACTGTCACCATGAGCACTGTCACCATGGGCAATGTCACCATGAGCACTGTCACTGTGGGCACTGTCACCATGGGAACTGTCACCATGAGCACTATCACCGTGAGCACTATCACCATGGGCAGTGTCACTGTGAGCAATATCACCATCGCACTGTCACCGTGAGCACTATTAACAAGGGTACTATCACCAAGGGCACTGTCACCATGAGCACTGTCATCATGGGCACTGTCACCATAGGAACTGTCACCGTGAGCACTGTCACTGTGGGCACTATCACCCTGAGCACTATCAAAATGGGCACTGTCACCATAGGCACTGTCACCATGGACACTGTCACCATGAGCACTATCATCATGGGCAGTGCTACCATGAGCAATTTCACCATCGGAACTCCATCCATGTACACCGCCAGCGTGAGCACAGTCAACATGGGCAGTGTCACCATGAGCAGTGTCCCCATGGGCACTTTCAACATGGGCCCTATCACCATGCGAACTGTCACCATGAGCACTATCACCATGAGCACTGTCACCATGAGCATAGTCACCATCGGGTCTGTCACCATGAGCACTATGACCGTGTGCACTATCACCATAGGTAGTGTCACGGTGAGCAATATCACCATGGGCACTGTCACCATGAGCACTATTACCATGGGCACTATCACCATGAGCACTATCACAGTGAGCACTGTCACCGTGGGCAATGTCACCATGTGCACTGTCACCATGAGCACTGTCGCCATGAGCACTATCACCATGGGAAGTGTCAACATGGGAACGGTCACCATGGGCACTGTCAACGTGAGCACTGTCAGCATGGGAACTCTCACCAGGAGCACTGTCTCCATGGGAAATGTCACCCTGGACACTGTTCACTATGGGAAGTGTCACCATGAGCACTGTCACCATGGGCACTGTCACTATGGACACTGTCTCCATGGGCACTCTCACCATGGACACTGTCACTGTGGAAAATGTCACCATGGGCACTGTAACCATCTACACTGTCCCCAGGAGCACTATCACCATGGACACTGTATCCATCAGCATTGTCCCCATGGGCACTGTCAATATGAGCACTGTCACCATGGGAACTCTCACCATGAGCACTGTCACCATGGCCAGTGTCACCATGGCCACTGTCACCATAAGCACTGTCACAAAGGGAAATGTCACCATGGGCACTCTCACCATTTGCTCTGTCACCGTGGGCACTGTCACCATAAGCACTGTCACCATGAGCACTGTTCAACATGGGCACTGTCACCTAGAGCACTGCCACTGTGGGCACTATCACCGTGAGCACTGTCACCATGAGCACTGTCACCATGGACACTGTCACCATGAGCATTGTGACCTTGAGCACTGTCACCATGGGAACTTTCACCATGGGCACTGTAACCATGGGCACTGTCACCATGGACAATGTCACCTTGGGAACCGTCACCATGGAAAATGTCACCATGGGCACTGTTGGCCATGGACACTGTCACCATGGGCACTGTGAACATGAGCACTGTCACCATGTAAACTCTTACCATGAACACTGTCACCATGGGAAATGTCACCATGGGCACTGTCACCATGGACACTGTCACCATGAGCACTATCATCATGGGCTGTGCTACCATGAGGAATTTCACCATCGGAACTCCAACCATGTACACCGCCAGCATGAGCACAGTCACCATGGGCAGTGTCACCATGAGCACTATCACCATGAGCACTATCACCATGTGCACTATCACCACGGACACTGTCACCGTGAGAACTATCACCGTGAGCACTGTCACCATGAGAACTGTCACCATGGGCACTGTAACCATGGGAACTGTCACCATGAGCACTATCACCGTGACCACTATCAACATGGGCAGTGTCACCGTGAGCACTATCTCCGTGAACACTTTCACCATGACTACTATCACCGTGGGCACTATAAGCATGAGCACTATCACCATGAGCACTGTCACTGCGGGCACTGTCACCGTGTTCACTGTCACCATGAGCACTGTAACCATGAGCCCTATCACCATGGGAACTGTCACCATGGGAACAGTCACTATGGGCACTGCCATGATGAGCACTGTCACCATGGGAACTCTCACCATGAGCACTATCACCATGGGCACTGTCACCATGGGCACTGTCACCATGGGCGCTGTCACCATGGAAACTGTCACCATGAGCACTATAATCATGGGCAGTGCCACCATAAGGAATTTCACCATTGTAACACCAACCATATACACCGCCAGCATGAGCACAGTCACCATGGGGACTGTCAACATGAGCACTGTCACCATGGGAAATGTCTACATGAGCACTATCACCATGATCACTATCACCAAGGGCACTGTCACCATGAGCACTATCACCGTGGACAATGTCACCATGAGAACTATCACCGTGAGCACTATCACCATGGGAAGTGTCACCGTGAGAACTGTCACCATGGACATTGTCACCGTGGGCACTGTCACCATGAGCACTGTCACCATGAGCACTGTCACTGTTGGTACTGTCACCATGAGCAATGTCACCATTGGCACTGTCACCATGTGCCCTGTCACCATAGGCACTGTCACCGTGGACACTGTCACCATGAACAATATCATCATAGGCAGTGCCACCATAAGGAATTTCACCATGGGAACTCCAACCATGTATAGCACCAGCATGAGCATAGTCATCATGGTCAGTGTCACCATGAACACTGCCACCATGGGCACTTTCAACATGGGCACAGTCACCATGCGAACTATCACCATAAGGACTACCACCATGAGCAATATTACTATGAACACTATCACCAAGGACACTGTCAACGTGAGCACTATCACCGTAAGCACTATCACCATGAGCACTGTCACCGTGAGCACTGTCACCATGGGCAATTTCAACATGGCCACTGTCACCATGGGCACTGTCACCATGGGAACTCTCACCATGAACACTGTCACCATGGGAAATGTCATTATGGGCAGTGTCACCTTGGGCACTGTCACCATGGGCAGTGTCACCATGAGCACTATTACCATGAGCAGTATCACCATGAGCACTATCACCATGGGCACTGTCACAGTGAGCACTATTACCATGGGTACTATCACCAAGGGCACTGTCATCGTGAACACTGTCACCATGAGCACTGTTACCGTGGGCCTTGCCACCATGAGCACTGTCATCATGGCCACTGTCACCATGCGGACTGCCACCATGAGCACTATCACAGTGGGCACTGTCACCATGAGAACTGTCACCATGGGCAGTGTATCCATGGGAACTGTCACCATGGGCACTATCATGGTGAGCACTATCACCATGGGAACTGTCACCATCGGAACAGTCACCATGCGCACTGTAACCATTGGCACTGCCACAGTGAGCACTGTCACAGTGAGCACTGTCACCATGGGAACTGTCACCATGTGCAGTGTCACCATGGGAACTCTCACTATGAGCACTGTCACCATGGGAAATGTCACTATGGGCAGTGTTACCATGGGCACTGTCACCATGGGTAGTGTCACCATGAGCACTATTACCATGAGCACTATCACCATGAGCACTATCATCACGGGCAGTGCCACCATGAGCACTATCACCGTGAGCACTATCACCATGGGTAGTGTCACCATGAGCAATATCACCATGGGCACTGTCACCATGAGCACTATTACAATGGGCATTATCACCATGAGCACTATCACCGTGAGCACTTTCAGTGTGGGCATTGTCACCATGTGCACTGTCACCATGAGCACTATCACCATGAGCACTATCACCATGGCAAAGTTGACCATGGGAATGGTCACCATGGGCAATGTCAACATGAGCACTGTCACCATGGGCACTGTCACCATGGGCACTGTCACCATGGGTATGCTGACCATGGGCACTTTCAACATGGGCACTGTCACCATGCGAAAAGTCACCATGAGCACTATCACCATGAGCACTATCACCAAGGGCACTGTCACCATGAGCACTGTCACCGTGTGCACTGTCACAGTGGGCACTATCAACATGAGCACTGTCATCATGAGCACTGTCACCATAGGAAATGTCACAGTGAGCACTGTCACTGTGGGCACTATCACCGTGGGCACTGTCACCATAGGCACTGTCACCATGGGCGCTGTCACCATGGAAACTGTCACCATGAGCACTATAATCATGGGCAGTGCCACCATAAGGCATTTCACCATTGTAACACCAACCATAAACACCGCCAGCATGAGCACAGTCACCATGGGGACTGTCAACATGAGCACTGTCACCATGGGAAATGTCTACATGAGCACTATCACCATGATCACTATCACCAAGGGCACTGTCACCATGAGCACTATCACCGTGGACAATGTCACCATGAGAACTATCACCGTGAGCACTATCACCATGGGAAGTGTCACCGTGAGAACTGTCACCATGGACATTGTCACCGTGGGCACTGTCACCATGAGCACTGTCACCATGAGCACTGTCACTGTTGGTACTGTCACCATGAGCAATGTCACCATTGGCACTGTCACCATGTGCCCTGTCACCATAGGCACTGTCACCGTGGACACTGTCACCATGAACAATATCATCATAGGCAGTGCCACCATAAGGAATTTCACCATGGGAACTCCAACCATGTATAGCACCAGCATGAGCATAGTCATCATGGTCAGTGTCACCATGAACACTGCCACCATGGGCACTTTCAACATGGGCACAGTCACCATGCGAACTATCACAATAAGGACTACCACCATGAGCAATATTACTATGAACACTATCACCAAGGACACTGTCAACGTGAGCACTATCACCGTAAGCACTATCACCATGAGCACTGTCACCGTGAGCACTGTCACCATGGGCAATTTCAACATGGCCACTGTCACCATGGGCACTGTCACCATGGGAACTCTCACCATGAACACTGTCACCATGGGAAATGTCATTATGGGCAGTGTCACCTTGGGCACTGTCACCATGGGCAGTGTCACCATGAGCACTATTACCATGAGCAGTATCACCATGAGCACTATCACCATGGGCACTGTCACAGTGAGCACTATTACCATGGGTACTATCACCAAGGGCACTGTCATCGTGAACACTGTCACCATGAGCACTGTTACCGTGGGCCTTGCCACCATGAGCACTGTCATCATGGCCACTGTCACCATGCGGACTGCCACCATGAGCACTATCACAGTGGGCACTGTCACCATGAGAACTGTCACCATGGGCAGTGTATCCATGGGAACTGTCACCATGGGCACTATCATGGTGAGCACTATCACCATGGGAACTGTCACCATCGGAACAGTCACCATGCGCACTGTAACCATTGGCACTGCCACAGTGAGCACTGTCACAGTGAGCACTGTCACCATGGGAACTGTCACCATGTGCAGTGTCACCATGGGAACTCTCACTATGAGCACTGTCACCATGGGAAATGTCACTATGGGCAGTGTCACCATGGGCACTGTCACCATGGGTAGTGTCACCATGAGCACTATTACCATGAGCACTATCACCATGAGCACTATCATCACGGGCAGTGCCACCATGAGCACTATCACCGTGAGCACTATCACCATGGGTAGTGTCACCATGAGCAATATCACCATGGGCACTGTCACCATGAGCACTATTACAATGGGCATTATCACCATGAGCACTATCACCGTGAGCACTTTCAGTGTGGGCATTGTCACCATGTGCACTGTCACCATGAGCACTGTCACCATGAGCACTATCACCATGGCAAAGTTGACCATGGGAATGGTCACCATGGGCAATGTCAACATGAGCACTGTCACCATGGGCACTGTCACCATGGGCACTGTCACCATGGGTATGCTGACCATGGGCACTTTCAACATGGGCACTGTCACCATGCGAAAAGTCACCATGAGCACTATCACCATGAGCACTATCACCAAGGGCACTGTCACCATGAGCACTGTCACCGTGTGCACTGTCACAGTGGGCACTATCAACATGAGCACTGTCATCATGAGCACTGTCACCATAGGAAATGTCACAGTGAGCACTGTCACTGTGGGCACTATCACCGTGGGCACTGTCACCATAGGCACTGTCACCATGGACACTGTCACCATGAGCACTATCATCATCGGCAGTGCTACCATGAGGAATTTCACCATGAGAACTTCAACCGTGTACACCACCAGCTTTAGCACAGTCACCATGGGCTGTGTCACCATGAGCAGTGTCACCATGGGCACTGTCTCCATGCGAACTGTCACCATGAGCACTGTCACCATGGGCAATGTCACCATGAGCACTGTCACTGTGGGCACTGTCACCATGGGAACTGTCACCATGAGCACTATCACCGTGAGCACTATCACCATGGGCAGTGTCACTGTGAGCAATATCACCATCGCACTGTCACCGTGAGCACTATTAACAAGGGTACTATCACCAAGGGCACTGTCACCATGAGCACTGTCATCATGGGCACTGTCACCATAGGAACTGTCACCGTGAGCACTGTCACTGTGGGCACTATCACCCTGAGCACTATCAAAATGGGCACTGTCACCATAGGCACTGTCACCATGGACACTGTCACCATGAGCACTATCATCATGGGCAGTGCTACCATGAGCAATTTCACCATCGGAACTCCATCCATGTACACCGCCAGCGTGAGCACAGTCAACATGGGCAGTGTCACCATGAGCAGTGTCCCCATGGGCACTTTCAACATGGGCCCTATCACCATGCGAACTGTCACCATGAGCACTATCACCATGAGCACTGTCACCATGAGCATAGTCACCATCGGGTCTGTCACCATGAGCACTATGACCGTGTGCACTATCACCATAGGTAGTGTCACGGTGAGCAATATCACCATGGGCACTGTCACCATGAGCACTATTACCATGGGCACTATCACCATGAGCACTATCACAGTGAGCACTGTCACCGTGGGCAATGTCACCATGTGCACTGTCACCATGAGCACTGTCGCCATGAGCACTATCACCATGGGAAGTGTCAACATGGGAACGGTCACCATGGGCACTGTCAACGTGAGCACTGTCAGCATGGGAACTCTCACCAGGAGCACTGTCTCCATGGGAAATGTCACCCTGGACACTGTTCACTATGGGAAGTGTCACCATGAGCACTGTCACCATGGGCACTGTCACTATGGACACTGTCTCCATGGGCACTCTCACCATGGACACTGTCACTGTGGAAAATGTCACCATGGGCACTGTAACCATCTACACTGTCCCCAGGAGCACTATCACCATGGACACTGTATCCATCAGCATTGTCCCCATGGGCACTGTCAATATGAGCACTGTCACCATGGGAACTCTCACCATGAGCACTGTCACCATGGCCAGTGTCACCATGGCCACTGTCACCATAAGCACTGTCACAAAGGGAAATGTCACCATGGGCACTCTCACCATTTGCTCTGTCACCGTGGGCACTGTCACCATAAGCACTGTCACCATGAGCACTGTTCAACATGGGCACTGTCACCTAGAGCACTGCCACTGTGGGCACTATCACCGTGAGCACTGTCACCATGAGCACTGTCACCATGGACACTGTCACCATGAGCATTGTGACCTTGAGCACTGTCACCATGGGAACTTTCACCATGGGCACTGTAACCATGGGCACTGTCACCATGGACAATGTCACCTTGGGAACCGTCACCATGGAAAATGTCACCATGGGCACTGTTGGCCATGGACACTGTCACCATGGGCACTGTGAACATGAGCACTGTCACCATGTAAACTCTTACCATGAACACTGTCACCATGGGAAATGTCACCATGGGCACTGTCACCATGGACACTGTCACCATGAGCACTATCATCATGGGCTGTGCTACCATGAGGAATTTCACCATCGGAACTCCAACCATGTACACCGCCAGCATGAGCACAGTCACCATGGGCAGTGTCACCATGAGCACTATCACCATGAGCACTATCACCATGTGCACTATCACCACGGACACTGTCACCGTGAGAACTATCACCGTGAGCACTGTCACCATGAGAACTGTCACCATGGGCACTGTAACCATGGGAACTGTCACCATGAGCACTATCACCGTGACCACTATCAACATGGGCAGTGTCACCGTGAGCACTATCTCCGTGAACACTTTCACCATGACTACTATCACCGTGGGCACTATAAGCATGAGCACTATCACCATGAGCACTGTCACTGCGGGCACTGTCACCGTGTTCACTGTCACCATGAGCACTGTAACCATGAGCCCTATCACCATGGGAACTGTCACCATGGGAACAGTCACTATGGGCACTGCCATGATGAGCACTGTCACCATGGGAACTCTCACCATGAGCACTATCACCATGGGCACTGTCACCATGGGCACTGTCACCATGGGCGCTGTCACCATGGAAACTGTCACCATGAGCACTATAATCATGGGCAGTGCCACCATAAGGAATTTCACCATTGTAACACCAACCATATACACCGCCAGCATGAGCACAGTCACCATGGGGACTGTCAACATGAGCACTGTCACCATGGGAAATGTCTACATGAGCACTATCACCATGATCACTATCACCAAGGGCACTGTCACCATGAGCACTATCACCGTGGACAATGTCACCATGAGAACTATCACCGTGAGCACTATCACCATGGGAAGTGTCACCGTGAGAACTGTCACCATGGACATTGTCACCGTGGGCACTGTCACCATGAGCACTGTCACCATGAGCACTGTCACTGTTGGTACTGTCACCATGAGCAATGTCACCATTGGCACTGTCACCATGTGCCCTGTCACCATAGGCACTGTCACCGTGGACACTGTCACCATGAACAATATCATCATAGGCAGTGCCACCATAAGGAATTTCACCATGGGAACTCCAACCATGTATAGCACCAGCATGAGCATAGTCATCATGGTCAGTGTCACCATGAACACTGCCACCATGGGCACTTTCAACATGGGCACAGTCACCATGCGAACTATCACCATAAGGACTACCACCATGAGCAATATTACTATGAACACTATCACCAAGGACACTGTCAACGTCAGCACTATCACCGTAAGCACTATCACCATGAGCACTGTCACCGTGAGCACTGTCACCATGGGCAATTTCAACATGGCCACTGTCACCATGGGCACTGTCACCATGGGAACTCTCACCATGAACACTGTCACCATGGGAAATGTCATTATGGGCAGTGTCACCTTGGGCACTGTCACCATGGGCAGTGTCACCATGAGCACTATTACCATGAGCAGTATCACCATGAGCACTATCACCATGGGCACTGTCACAGTGAGCACTATTACCATGGGTACTATCACCAAGGGCACTGTCATCGTGAACACTGTCACCATGAGCACTGTTACCGTGGGCCTTGCCACCATGAGCACTGTCATCATGGCCACTGTCACCATGCGGACTGCCACCATGAGCACTATCACAGTGGGCACTGTCACCATGAGAACTGTCACCATGGGCAGTGTATCCATGGGAACTGTCACCATGGGCACTATCATGGTGAGCACTATCACCATGGGAACTGTCACCATCGGAACAGTCACCATGCGCACTGTAACCATTGGCACTGCCACAGTGAGCACTGTCACAGTGAGCACTGTCACCATGGGAACTGTCACCATGTGCAGTGTCACCATGGGAACTCTCACTATGAGCACTGTCACCATGGGAAATGTCACTATGGGCAGTGTCACCATGGGCACTGTCACCATGGGTAGTGTCACCATGAGCACTATTACCATGAGCACTATCACCATGAGCACTATCATCACGGGCAGTGTCACCATGAGCACTATCACCGTGAGCACTATCACCATGGGTAGTGTCACCATGAGCAATATCACCATGGGCACTGTCACCATGAGCACTATTACAATGGGCATTATCACCATGAGCACTATCACCGTGAGCACTTTCAGTGTGGGCATTGTCACCATGTGCACTGTCACCATGAGCACTGTCACCATGAGCACTATCACCATGGCAAAGTTGACCATGGGAATGGTCACCATGGGCAATGTCAACATGAGCACTGTCACCATGGGCACTGTCACCATGAGCACTATCATCATCGGCAGTGCTACCATGAGGAATTTCACCATCGGAACTCCAACCAAGTACAACGCCAGCATGAGCACAGTCATTATGGGCAGTGCCACTATGAGCACTGTCACCATGGGCACTTTCAACATGGGCCCTGTCACCATGCGAACTATCTCCATGAGCACTATCAGCGTGAGCAATTTCACCATGAGCACTGTCACCATGGGCACTGTCACAATGAGCACTGTCACCATGGGCACTGTAACCATGGGGACGTTCACCCTGAGCACTATCACCGTGAGCACTATCACCATGGGCAGGGTCACCGTGAGCAATATCACCAAGGGCACTGTGACTGTGAGCACTATTACCATGGGCAATATCACCATGAGCACTATCACCGTGAGCACTGTCACCGTGGGCACTGTCATAGTGTGCACTGTCACCATGAGCACTATCACCATGTGAACTGTCACCATGGGAATGGTCACCATGGGCAATGTCAACATGAGCACTGTCACCATGAGCACTGTCACCATGGGAAATGTCACCATGGGCACTATCATCATGGGCAGTGCCACCATGAGGAATTTCACCATGAGAACTTCAACCGTGTACACCACCAGCTTTAGCACAGTCACCATGGGCTGTGTCACCATGAGCAGTGTCACCATGGGCACTGTCTCCATGCGAACTGTCACCATGAGCACTGTCACCATGGGCAATGTCACCATGAGCACTGTCACTGTGGGCACTGTCACCATGGGAACTGTCACCATGAGCACTATCACCGTGAGCACTATCACCATGGGCAGTGTCACTGTGAGCAATATCACCATCGCACTGTCACCGTGAGCACTATTAACAAGGGTACTATCACCAAGGGCACTGTCACCATGAGCACTGTCATCATGGGCACTGTCACCATAGGAACTGTCACCGTGAGCACTGTCACTGTGGGCACTATCACCCTGAGCACTATCAAAATGGGCACTGTCACCATAGGCACTGTCACCATGGACACTGTCACCATGAGCACTATCATCATGGGCAGTGCTACCATGAGCAATTTCACCATCGGAACTCCATCCATGTACACCGCCAGCGTGAGCACAGTCAACATGGGCAGTGTCACCATGAGCAGTGTCCCCATGGGCACTTTCAACATGGGCCCTATCACCATGCGAACTGTCACCATGAGCACTATCACCATGAGCACTGTCACCATGAGCATAGTCACCATCGGGTCTGTCACCATGAGCACTATGACCGTGTGCACTATCACCATAGGTAGTGTCACGGTGAGCAATATCACCATGGGCACTGTCACCATGAGCACTATTACCATGGGCACTATCACCATGAGCACTATCACAGTGAGCACTGTCACCGTGGGCAATGTCACCATGTGCACTGTCACCATGAGCACTGTCGCCATGAGCACTATCACCATGGGAAGTGTCAACATGGGAACGGTCACCATGGGCACTGTCAACGTGAGCACTGTCAGCATGGGAACTCTCACCAGGAGCACTGTCTCCATGGGAAATGTCACCCTGGACACTGTTCACTATGGGAAGTGTCACCATGAGCACTGTCACCATGGGCACTGTCACTATGGACACTGTCTCCATGGGCACTCTCACCATGGACACTGTCACTGTGGAAAATGTCACCATGGGCACTGTAACCATCTACACTGTCCCCAGGAGCACTATCACCATGGACACTGTATCCATCAGCATTGTCCCCATGGGCACTGTCAATATGAGCACTGTCACCATGGGAACTCTCACCATGAGCACTGTCACCATGGCCAGTGTCACCATGGCCACTGTCACCATAAGCACTGTCACAAAGGGAAATGTCACCATGGGCACTCTCACCATTTGCTCTGTCACCGTGGGCACTGTCACCATAAGCACTGTCACCATGAGCACTGTTCAACATGGGCACTGTCACCTAGAGCACTGCCACTGTGGGCACTATCACCGTGAGCACTGTCACCATGAGCACTGTCACCATGGACACTGTCACCATGAGCATTGTGACCTTGAGCACTGTCACCATGGGAACTTTCACCATGGGCACTGTAACCATGGGCACTGTCACCATGGACAATGTCACCTTGGGAACCGTCACCATGGAAAATGTCACCATGGGCACTGTTGGCCATGGACACTGTCACCATGGGCACTGTGAACATGAGCACTGTCACCATGTAAACTCTTACCATGAACACTGTCACCATGGGAAATGTCACCATGGGCACTGTCACCATGGACACTGTCACCATGAGCACTATCATCATGGGCTGTGCTACCATGAGGAATTTCACCATCGGAACTCCAACCATGTACACCGCCAGCATGAGCACAGTCACCATGGGCAGTGTCACCATGAGCACTATCACCATGAGCACTATCACCATGTGCACTATCACCACGGACACTGTCACCGTGAGAACTATCACCGTGAGCACTGTCACCATGAGAACTGTCACCATGGGCACTGTAACCATGGGAACTGTCACCATGAGCACTATCACCGTGACCACTATCAACATGGGCAGTGTCACCGTGAGCACTATCTCCGTGAACACTTTCACCATGACTACTATCACCGTGGGCACTATAAGCATGAGCACTATCACCATGAGCACTGTCACTGCGGGCACTGTCACCGTGTTCACTGTCACCATGAGCACTGTAACCATGAGCCCTATCACCATGGGAACTGTCACCATGGGAACAGTCACTATGGGCACTGCCATGATGAGCACTGTCACCATGGGAACTCTCACCATGAGCACTATCACCATGGGCACTGTCACCATGGGCACTGTCACCATGGGCGCTGTCACCATGGAAACTGTCACCATGAGCACTATAATCATGGGCAGTGCCACCATAAGGAATTTCACCATTGTAACACCAACCATATACACCGCCAGCATGAGCACAGTCACCATGGGGACTGTCAACATGAGCACTGTCACCATGGGAAATGTCTACATGAGCACTATCACCATGATCACTATCACCAAGGGCACTGTCACCATGAGCACTATCACCGTGGACAATGTCACCATGAGAACTATCACCGTGAGCACTATCACCATGGGAAGTGTCACCGTGAGAACTGTCACCATGGACATTGTCACCGTGGGCACTGTCACCATGAGCACTGTCACCATGAGCACTGTCACTGTTGGTACTGTCACCATGAGCAATGTCACCATTGGCACTGTCACCATGTGCCCTGTCACCATAGGCACTGTCACCGTGGACACTGTCACCATGAACAATATCATCATAGGCAGTGCCACCATAAGGAATTTCACCATGGGAACTCCAACCATGTATAGCACCAGCATGAGCATAGTCATCATGGTCAGTGTCACCATGAACACTGCCACCATGGGCACTTTCAACATGGGCACAGTCACCATGCGAACTATCACCATAAGGACTACCACCATGAGCAATATTACTATGAACACTATCACCAAGGACACTGTCAACGTCAGCACTATCACCGTAAGCACTATCACCATGAGCACTGTCACCGTGAGCACTGTCACCATGGGCAATTTCAACATGGCCACTGTCACCATGGGCACTGTCACCATGGGAACTCTCACCATGAACACTGTCACCATGGGAAATGTCATTATGGGCAGTGTCACCTTGGGCACTGTCACCATGGGCAGTGTCACCATGAGCACTATTACCATGAGCAGTATCACCATGAGCACTATCACCATGGGCACTGTCACAGTGAGCACTATTACCATGGGTACTATCACCAAGGGCACTGTCATCGTGAACACTGTCACCATGAGCACTGTTACCGTGGGCCTTGCCACCATGAGCACTGTCATCATGGCCACTGTCACCATGCGGACTGCCACCATGAGCACTATCACAGTGGGCACTGTCACCATGAGAACTGTCACCATGGGCAGTGTATCCATGGGAACTGTCACCATGGGCACTATCATGGTGAGCACTATCACCATGGGAACTGTCACCATCGGAACAGTCACCATGCGCACTGTAACCATTGGCACTGCCACAGTGAGCACTGTCACAGTGAGCACTGTCACCATGGGAACTGTCACCATGTGCAGTGTCACCATGGGAACTCTCACTATGAGCACTGTCACCATGGGAAATGTCACTATGGGCAGTGTCACCATGGGCACTGTCACCATGGGTAGTGTCACCATGAGCACTATTACCATGAGCACTATCACCATGAGCACTATCATCACGGGCAGTGTCACCATGAGCACTATCACCGTGAGCACTATCACCATGGGTAGTGTCACCATGAGCAATATCACCATGGGCACTGTCACCATGAGCACTATTACAATGGGCATTATCACCATGAGCACTATCACCGTGAGCACTTTCAGTGTGGGCATTGTCACCATGTGCACTGTCACCATGAGCACTGTCACCATGAGCACTATCACCATGGCAAAGTTGACCATGGGAATGGTCACCATGGGCAATGTCAACATGAGCACTGTCACCATGGGCACTGTCACCATGAGCACTATCATCATCGGCAGTGCTACCATGAGGAATTTCACCATCGGAACTCCAACCAAGTACAACGCCAGCATGAGCACAGTCATTATGGGCAGTGCCACTATGAGCACTGTCACCATGGGCACTTTCAACATGGGCCCTGTCACCATGCGAACTATCTCCATGAGCACTATCAGCGTGAGCAATTTCACCATGAGCACTGTCACCATGGGCACTGTCACAATGAGCACTGTCACCATGGGCACTGTAACCATGGGGACGTTCACCCTGAGCACTATCACCGTGAGCACTATCACCATGGGCAGGGTCACCGTGAGCAATATCACCAAGGGCACTGTGACTGTGAGCACTATTACCATGGGCAATATCACCATGAGCACTATCACCGTGAGCACTGTCACCGTGGGCACTGTCATAGTGTGCACTGTCACCATGAGCACTATCACCATGTGAACTGTCACCATGGGAATGGTCACCATGGGCAATGTCAACATGAGCACTGTCACCATGAGCACTGTCACCATGGGAAATGTCACCATGGGCACTATCATCATGGGCAGTGCCACCATGAGGAATTTCACCATGAGAACTTCAACCGTGTACACCACCAGCTTTAGCACAGTCACCATGGGCTGTGTCACCATGAGCAGTGTCACCATGGGCACTGTCTCCATGCGAACTGTCACCATGAGCACTGTCACCATGGGCAATGTCACCATGAGCACTGTCACTGTGGGCACTGTCACCATGGGAACTGTCACCATGAGCACTATCACCGTGAGCACTATCACCATGGGCAGTGTCACTGTGAGCAATATCACCATCGCACTGTCACCGTGAGCACTATTAACAAGGGTACTATCACCAAGGGCACTGTCACCATGAGCACTGTCATCATGGGCACTGTCACCATAGGAACTGTCACCGTGAGCACTGTCACTGTGGGCACTATCACCCTGAGCACTATCAAAATGGGCACTGTCACCATAGGCACTGTCACCATGGACACTGTCACCATGAGCACTATCATCATGGGCAGTGCTACCATGAGCAATTTCACCATCGGAACTCCATCCATGTACACCGCCAGCGTGAGCACAGTCAACATGGGCAGTGTCACCATGAGCAGTGTCCCCATGGGCACTTTCAACATGGGCCCTATCACCATGCGAACTGTCACCATGAGCACTATCACCATGAGCACTGTCACCATGAGCATAGTCACCATCGGGTCTGTCACCATGAGCACTATGACCGTGTGCACTATCACCATAGGTAGTGTCACGGTGAGCAATATCACCATGGGCACTGTCACCATGAGCACTATTACCATGGGCACTATCACCATGAGCACTATCACAGTGAGCACTGTCACCGTGGGCAATGTCACCATGTGCACTGTCACCATGAGCACTGTCGCCATGAGCACTATCACCATGGGAAGTGTCAACATGGGAACGGTCACCATGGGCACTGTCAACGTGAGCACTGTCAGCATGGGAACTCTCACCAGGAGCACTGTCTCCATGGGAAATGTCACCCTGGACACTGTTCACTATGGGAAGTGTCACCATGAGCACTGTCACCATGGGCACTGTCACTATGGACACTGTCTCCATGGGCACTCTCACCATGGACACTGTCACTGTGGAAAATGTCACCATGGGCACTGTAACCATCTACACTGTCCCCAGGAGCACTATCACCATGGACACTGTATCCATCAGCATTGTCCCCATGGGCACTGTCAATATGAGCACTGTCACCATGGGAACTCTCACCATGAGCACTGTCACCATGGCCAGTGTCACCATGGCCACTGTCACCATAAGCACTGTCACAAAGGGAAATGTCACCATGGGCACTCTCACCATTTGCTCTGTCACCGTGGGCACTGTCACCATAAGCACTGTCACCATGAGCACTGTTCAACATGGGCACTGTCACCTAGAGCACTGCCACTGTGGGCACTATCACCGTGAGCACTGTCACCATGAGCACTGTCACCATGGACACTGTCACCATGAGCATTGTGACCTTGAGCACTGTCACCATGGGAACTTTCACCATGGGCACTGTAACCATGGGCACTGTCACCATGGACAATGTCACCTTGGGAACCGTCACCATGGAAAATGTCACCATGGGCACTGTTGGCCATGGACACTGTCACCATGGGCACTGTGAACATGAGCACTGTCACCATGTAAACTCTTACCATGAACACTGTCACCATGGGAAATGTCACCATGGGCACTGTCACCATGGACACTGTCACCATGAGCACTATCATCATGGGCTGTGCTACCATGAGGAATTTCACCATCGGAACTCCAACCATGTACACCGCCAGCATGAGCACAGTCACCATGGGCAGTGTCACCATGAGCACTATCACCATGAGCACTATCACCATGTGCACTATCACCACGGACACTGTCACCGTGAGAACTATCACCGTGAGCACTGTCACCATGAGAACTGTCACCATGGGCACTGTAACCATGGGAACTGTCACCATGAGCACTATCACCGTGACCACTATCAACATGGGCAGTGTCACCGTGAGCACTATCTCCGTGAACACTTTCACCATGACTACTATCACCGTGGGCACTATAAGCATGAGCACTATCACCATGAGCACTGTCACTGCGGGCACTGTCACCGTGTTCACTGTCACCATGAGCACTGTCACCATGAGCCCTATCACCATGGGAACTGTCACCATGGGAACAGTCACTATGGGCACTGCCATGATGAGCACTGTCACCATGGGAACTCTCACCATGAGCACTATCACCATGGGCACTGTCACCATGGGCACTGTCACCATGGGCGCTGTCACCATGGAAACTGTCACCATGAGCACTATAATCATGGGCAGTGCCACCATAAGGAATTTCACCATTGTAACACCAACCATATACACCGCCAGCATGAGCACAGTCACCATGGGGACTGTCAACATGAGCACTGTCACCATGGGAAATGTCTACATGAGCACTATCACCATGATCACTATCACCAAGGGCACTGTCACCATGAGCACTATCACCGTGGACAATGTCACCATGAGAACTATCACCGTGAGCACTATCACCATGGGAAGTGTCACCGTGAGAACTGTCACCATGGACATTGTCACCGTGGGCACTGTCACCATGAGCACTGTCACCATGAGCACTGTCACTGTTGGTACTGTCACCATGAGCAATGTCACCATTGGCACTGTCACCATGTGCCCTGTCACCATAGGCACTGTCACCGTGGACACTGTCACCATGAACAATATCATCATAGGCAGTGCCACCATAAGGAATTTCACCATGGGAACTCCAACCATGTATAGCACCAGCATGAGCATAGTCATCATGGTCAGTGTCACCATGAACACTGCCACCATGGGCACTTTCAACATGGGCACAGTCACCATGCGAACTATCACCATAAGGACTACCACCATGAGCAATATTACTATGAACACTATCACCAAGGACACTGTCAACGTGAGCACTATCACCGTAAGCACTATCACCATGAGCACTGTCACCGTGAGCACTGTCACCATGGGCAATTTCAACATGGCCACTGTCACCATGGGCACTGTCACCATGGGAACTCTCACCATGAACACTGTCACCATGGGAAATGTCATTATGGGCAGTGTCACCTTGGGCACTGTCACCATGGGCAGTGTCACCATGAGCACTATTACCATGAGCAGTATCACCATGAGCACTATCACCATGGGCACTGTCACATTGAGCACTATTACCATGGGTACTATCACCAAGGGCACTGTCATCGTGAACACTGTCACCATGAGCACTGTTACCGTGGGCCTTGCCACCATGAGCACTGTCATCATGGCCACTGTCACCATGCGGACTGCCACCATGAGCACTATCACAGTGGGCACTGTCACCATGAGAACTGTCACCATGGGCAGTGTATCCATGGGAACTGTCACCATGGGCACTATCATGGTGAGCACTATCACCATGGGAACTGTCACCATCGGAACAGTCACCATGCGCACTGTAACCATTGGCACTGCCACAGTGAGCACTGTCACAGTGAGCACTGTCACCATGGGAACTGTCACCATGTGCAGTGTCACCATGGGAACTCTCACTATGAGCACTGTCACCATGGGAAATGTCACTATGGGCAGTGTTACCATGGGCACTGTCACCATGGGTAGTGTCACCATGAGCACTATTACCATGAGCACTATCACCATGAGCACTATCATCACGGGCAGTGCCACCATGAGCACTATCACCGTGAGCACTATCACCATGGGTAGTGTCACCATGAGCAATATCACCATGGGCACTGTCACCATGAGCACTATTACAATGGGCATTATCACCATGAGCACTATCACCGTGAGCACTTTCAGTGTGGGCATTGTCACCATGTGCACTGTCACCATGAGCACTATCACCATGAGCACTATCACCATGGCAAAGTTGACCATGGGAATGGTCACCATGGGCAATGTCAACATGAGCACTGTCACCATGGGCACTGTCACCATGGGCACTGTCACCATGGGTATGCTGACCATGGGCACTTTCAACATGGGCACTGTCACCATGCGAAAAGTCACCATGAGCACTATCACCATGAGCACTATCACCAAGGGCACTGTCACCATGAGCACTGTCACCGTGTGCACTGTCACAGTGGGCACTATCAACATGAGCACTGTCATCATGAGCACTGTCACCATAGGAAATGTCACAGTGAGCACTGTCACTGTGGGCACTATCACCGTGGGCACTGTCACCATAGGCACTGTCACCATGGGCGCTGTCACCATGGAAACTGTCACCATGAGCACTATAATCATGGGCAGTGCCACCATAAGGCATTTCACCATTGTAACACCAACCATAAACACCGCCAGCATGAGCACAGTCACCATGGGGACTGTCAACATGAGCACTGTCACCATGGGAAATGTCTACATGAGCACTATCACCATGATCACTATCACCAAGGGCACTGTCACCATGAGCACTATCACCGTGGACAATGTCACCATGAGAACTATCACCGTGAGCACTATCACCATGGGAAGTGTCACCGTGAGAACTGTCACCATGGACATTGTCACCGTGGGCACTGTCACCATGAGCACTGTCACCATGAGCACTGTCACTGTTGGTACTGTCACCATGAGCAATGTCACCATTGGCACTGTCACCATGTGCCCTGTCACCATAGGCACTGTCACCGTGGACACTGTCACCATGAACAATATCATCATAGGCAGTGCCACCATAAGGAATTTCACCATGGGAACTCCAACCATGTATAGCACCAGCATGAGCATAGTCATCATGGTCAGTGTCACCATGAACACTGCCACCATGGGCACTTTCAACATGGGCACAGTCACCATGGGAACTATCACAATAAGGACTACCACCATGAGCAATATTACTATGAACACTATCACCAAGGACACTGTCAACGTGAGCACTATCACCGTAAGCACTATCACCATGAGCACTGTCACCGTGAGCACTGTCACCATGGGCAATTTCAACATGGCCACTGTCACCATGGGCACTGTCACCATGGGAACTCTCACCATGAACACTGTCACCATGGGAAATGTCATTATGGGCAGTGTCACCTTGGGCACTGTCACCATGGGCAGTGTCACCATGAGCACTATTACCATGAGCAGTATCACCATGAGCACTATCACCATGGGCACTGTCACAGTGAGCACTATTACCATGGGTACTATCACCAAGGGCACTGTCATCGTGAACACTGTCACCATGAGCACTGTTACCGTGGGCCTTGCCACCATGAGCACTGTCATCATGGCCACTGTCACCATGCGGACTGCCACCATGAGCACTATCACAGTGGGCACTGTCACCATGAGAACTGTCACCATGGGCAGTGTATCCATGGGAACTGTCACCATGGGCACTATCATGGTGAGCACTATCACCATGGGAACTGTCACCATCGGAACAGTCACCATGCGCACTGTAACCATTGGCACTGCCACAGTGAGCACTGTCACAGTGAGCACTGTCACCATGGGAACTGTCACCATGTGCAGTGTCACCATGGGAACTCTCACTATGAGCACTGTCACCATGGGAAATGTCACTATGGGCAGTGTCACCATGGGCACTGTCACCATGGGTAGTGTCACCATGAGCACTATTACCATGAGCACTATCACCATGAGCACTATCATCACGGGCAGTGCCACCATGAGCACTATCACCGTGAGCACTATCACCATGGGTAGTGTCACCATGAGCAATATCACCATGGGCACTGTCACCATGAGCACTATTACAATGGGCATTATCACCATGAGCACTATCACCGTGAGCACTTTCAGTGTGGGCATTGTCACCATGTGCACTGTCACCATGAGCACTGTCACCATGAGCACTATCACCATGGCAAAGTTGACCATGGGAATGGTCACCATGGGCAATGTCAACATGAGCACTGTCACCATGGGCACTGTCACCATGGGCACTGTCACCATGGGTATGCTGACCATGGGCACTTTCAACATGGGCACTGTCACCATGCGAAAAGTCACCATGAGCACTATCACCATGAGCACTATCACCAAGGGCACTGTCACCATGAGCACTGTCACCGTGTGCACTGTCACAGTGGGCACTATCAACATGAGCACTGTCATCATGAGCACTGTCACCATAGGAAATGTCACAGTGAGCACTGTCACTGTGGGCACTATCACCGTGGGCACTGTCACCATAGGCACTGTCACCATGGACACTGTCACCATGAGCACTATCATCATCGGCAGTGCTACCATGAGGAATTTCACCATGAGAACTTCAACCGTGTACACCACCAGCTTTAGCACAGTCACCATGGGCTGTGTCACCATGAGCAGTGTCACCATGGGCACTGTCTCCATGCGAACTGTCACCATGAGCACTGTCACCATGGGCAATGTCACCATGAGCACTGTCACTGTGGGCACTGTCACCATGGGAACTGTCACCATGAGCACTATCACCGTGAGCACTATCACCATGGGCAGTGTCACTGTGAGCAATATCACCATCGCACTGTCACCGTGAGCACTATTAACAAGGGTACTATCACCAAGGGCACTGTCACCATGAGCACTGTCATCATGGGCACTGTCACCATAGGAACTGTCACCGTGAGCACTGTCACTGTGGGCACTATCACCCTGAGCACTATCAAAATGGGCACTGTCACCATAGGCACTGTCACCATGGACACTGTCACCATGAGCACTATCATCATGGGCAGTGCTACCATGAGCAATTTCACCATCGGAACTCCATCCATGTACACCGCCAGCGTGAGCACAGTCAACATGGGCAGTGTCACCATGAGCAGTGTCCCCATGGGCACTTTCAACATGGGCCCTATCACCATGCGAACTGTCACCATGAGCACTATCACCATGAGCACTGTCACCATGAGCATAGTCACCATCGGGTCTGTCACCATGAGCACTATGACCGTGTGCACTATCACCATAGGTAGTGTCACGGTGAGCAATATCACCATGGGCACTGTCACCATGAGCACTATTACCATGGGCACTATCACCATGAGCACTATCACAGTGAGCACTGTCACCGTGGGCAATGTCACCATGTGCACTGTCACCATGAGCACTGTCGCCATGAGCACTATCACCATGGGAAGTGTCAACATGGGAACGGTCACCATGGGCACTGTCAACGTGAGCACTGTCAGCATGGGAACTCTCACCAGGAGCACTGTCTCCATGGGAAATGTCACCCTGGACACTGTTCACTATGGGAAGTGTCACCATGAGCACTGTCACCATGGGCACTGTCACTATGGACACTGTCTCCATGGGCACTCTCACCATGGACACTGTCACTGTGGAAAATGTCACCATGGGCACTGTAACCATCTACACTGTCCCCAGGAGCACTATCACCATGGACACTGTATCCATCAGCATTGTCCCCATGGGCACTGTCAATATGAGCACTGTCACCATGGGAACTCTCACCATGAGCACTGTCACCATGGCCAGTGTCACCATGGCCACTGTCACCATAAGCACTGTCACAAAGGGAAATGTCACCATGGGCACTCTCACCATTTGCTCTGTCACCGTGGGCACTGTCACCATAAGCACTGTCACCATGAGCACTGTTCAACATGGGCACTGTCACCTAGAGCACTGCCACTGTGGGCACTATCACCGTGAGCACTGTCACCATGAGCACTGTCACCATGGACACTGTCACCATGAGCATTGTGACCTTGAGCACTGTCACCATGGGAACTTTCACCATGGGCACTGTAACCATGGGCACTGTCACCATGGACAATGTCACCTTGGGAACCGTCACCATGGAAAATGTCACCATGGGCACTGTTGGCCATGGACACTGTCACCATGGGCACTGTGAACATGAGCACTGTCACCATGTAAACTCTTACCATGAACACTGTCACCATGGGAAATGTCACCATGGGCACTGTCACCATGGACACTGTCACCATGAGCACTATCATCATGGGCTGTGCTACCATGAGGAATTTCACCATCGGAACTCCAACCATGTACACCGCCAGCATGAGCACAGTCACCATGGGCAGTGTCACCATGAGCACTATCACCATGAGCACTATCACCATGTGCACTATCACCACGGACACTGTCACCGTGAGAACTATCACCGTGAGCACTGTCACCATGAGAACTGTCACCATGGGCACTGTAACCATGGGAACTGTCACCATGAGCACTATCACCGTGACCACTATCAACATGGGCAGTGTCACCGTGAGCACTATCTCCGTGAACACTTTCACCATGACTACTATCACCGTGGGCACTATAAGCATGAGCACTATCACCATGAGCACTGTCACTGCGGGCACTGTCACCGTGTTCACTGTCACCATGAGCACTGTAACCATGAGCCCTATCACCATGGGAACTGTCACCATGGGAACAGTCACTATGGGCACTGCCATGATGAGCACTGTCACCATGGGAACTCTCACCATGAGCACTATCACCATGGGCACTGTCACCATGGGCACTGTCACCATGGGCGCTGTCACCATGGAAACTGTCACCATGAGCACTATAATCATGGGCAGTGCCACCATAAGGAATTTCACCATTGTAACACCAACCATATACACCGCCAGCATGAGCACAGTCACCATGGGGACTGTCAACATGAGCACTGTCACCATGGGAAATGTCTACATGAGCACTATCACCATGATCACTATCACCAAGGGCACTGTCACCATGAGCACTATCACCGTGGACAATGTCACCATGAGAACTATCACCGTGAGCACTATCACCATGGGAAGTGTCACCGTGAGAACTGTCACCATGGACATTGTCACCGTGGGCACTGTCACCATGAGCACTGTCACCATGAGCACTGTCACTGTTGGTACTGTCACCATGAGCAATGTCACCATTGGCACTGTCACCATGTGCCCTGTCACCATAGGCACTGTCACCGTGGACACTGTCACCATGAACAATATCATCATAGGCAGTGCCACCATAAGGAATTTCACCATGGGAACTCCAACCATGTATAGCACCAGCATGAGCATAGTCATCATGGTCAGTGTCACCATGAACACTGCCACCATGGGCACTTTCAACATGGGCACAGTCACCATGCGAACTATCACCATAAGGACTACCACCATGAGCAATATTACTATGAACACTATCACCAAGGACACTGTCAACGTCAGCACTATCACCGTAAGCACTATCACCATGAGCACTGTCACCGTGAGCACTGTCACCATGGGCAATTTCAACATGGCCACTGTCACCATGGGCACTGTCACCATGGGAACTCTCACCATGAACACTGTCACCATGGGAAATGTCATTATGGGCAGTGTCACCTTGGGCACTGTCACCATGGGCAGTGTCACCATGAGCACTATTACCATGAGCAGTATCACCATGAGCACTATCACCATGGGCACTGTCACAGTGAGCACTATTACCATGGGTACTATCACCAAGGGCACTGTCATCGTGAACACTGTCACCATGAGCACTGTTACCGTGGGCCTTGCCACCATGAGCACTGTCATCATGGCCACTGTCACCATGCGGACTGCCACCATGAGCACTATCACAGTGGGCACTGTCACCATGAGAACTGTCACCATGGGCAGTGTATCCATGGGAACTGTCACCATGGGCACTATCATGGTGAGCACTATCACCATGGGAACTGTCACCATCGGAACAGTCACCATGCGCACTGTAACCATTGGCACTGCCACAGTGAGCACTGTCACAGTGAGCACTGTCACCATGGGAACTGTCACCATGTGCAGTGTCACCATGGGAACTCTCACTATGAGCACTGTCACCATGGGAAATGTCACTATGGGCAGTGTCACCATGGGCACTGTCACCATGGGTAGTGTCACCATGAGCACTATTACCATGAGCACTATCACCATGAGCACTATCATCACGGGCAGTGTCACCATGAGCACTATCACCGTGAGCACTATCACCATGGGTAGTGTCACCATGAGCAATATCACCATGGGCACTGTCACCATGAGCACTATTACAATGGGCATTATCACCATGAGCACTATCACCGTGAGCACTTTCAGTGTGGGCATTGTCACCATGTGCACTGTCACCATGAGCACTGTCACCATGAGCACTATCACCATGGCAAAGTTGACCATGGGAATGGTCACCATGGGCAATGTCAACATGAGCACTGTCACCATGGGCACTGTCACCATGAGCACTATCATCATCGGCAGTGCTACCATGAGGAATTTCACCATCGGAACTCCAACCAAGTACAACGCCAGCATGAGCACAGTCATTATGGGCAGTGCCACTATGAGCACTGTCACCATGGGCACTTTCAACATGGGCCCTGTCACCATGCGAACTATCTCCATGAGCACTATCAGCGTGAGCAATTTCACCATGAGCACTGTCACCATGGGCACTGTCACAATGAGCACTGTCACCATGGGCACTGTAACCATGGGGACGTTCACCCTGAGCACTATCACCGTGAGCACTATCACCATGGGCAGGGTCACCGTGAGCAATATCACCAAGGGCACTGTGACTGTGAGCACTATTACCATGGGCAATATCACCATGAGCACTATCACCGTGAGCACTGTCACCGTGGGCACTGTCATAGTGTGCACTGTCACCATGAGCACTATCACCATGTGAACTGTCACCATGGGAATGGTCACCATGGGCAATGTCAACATGAGCACTGTCACCATGAGCACTGTCACCATGGGAAATGTCACCATGGGCACTATCATCATGGGCAGTGCCACCATGAGGAATTTCACCATGAGAACTTCAACCGTGTACACCACCAGCTTTAGCACAGTCACCATGGGCTGTGTCACCATGAGCAGTGTCACCATGGGCACTGTCTCCATGCGAACTGTCACCATGAGCACTGTCACCATGGGCAATGTCACCATGAGCACTGTCACTGTGGGCACTGTCACCATGGGAACTGTCACCATGAGCACTATCACCGTGAGCACTATCACCATGGGCAGTGTCACTGTGAGCAATATCACCATCGCACTGTCACCGTGAGCACTATTAACAAGGGTACTATCACCAAGGGCACTGTCACCATGAGCACTGTCATCATGGGCACTGTCACCATAGGAACTGTCACCGTGAGCACTGTCACTGTGGGCACTATCACCCTGAGCACTATCAAAATGGGCACTGTCACCATAGGCACTGTCACCATGGACACTGTCACCATGAGCACTATCATCATGGGCAGTGCTACCATGAGCAATTTCACCATCGGAACTCCATCCATGTACACCGCCAGCGTGAGCACAGTCAACATGGGCAGTGTCACCATGAGCAGTGTCCCCATGGGCACTTTCAACATGGGCCCTATCACCATGCGAACTGTCACCATGAGCACTATCACCATGAGCACTGTCACCATGAGCATAGTCACCATCGGGTCTGTCACCATGAGCACTATGACCGTGTGCACTATCACCATAGGTAGTGTCACGGTGAGCAATATCACCATGGGCACTGTCACCATGAGCACTATTACCATGGGCACTATCACCATGAGCACTATCACAGTGAGCACTGTCACCGTGGGCAATGTCACCATGTGCACTGTCACCATGAGCACTGTCGCCATGAGCACTATCACCATGGGAAGTGTCAACATGGGAACGGTCACCATGGGCACTGTCAACGTGAGCACTGTCAGCATGGGAACTCTCACCAGGAGCACTGTCTCCATGGGAAATGTCACCCTGGACACTGTTCACTATGGGAAGTGTCACCATGAGCACTGTCACCATGGGCACTGTCACTATGGACACTGTCTCCATGGGCACTCTCACCATGGACACTGTCACTGTGGAAAATGTCACCATGGGCACTGTAACCATCTACACTGTCCCCAGGAGCACTATCACCATGGACACTGTATCCATCAGCATTGTCCCCATGGGCACTGTCAATATGAGCACTGTCACCATGGGAACTCTCACCATGAGCACTGTCACCATGGCCAGTGTCACCATGGCCACTGTCACCATAAGCACTGTCACAAAGGGAAATGTCACCATGGGCACTCTCACCATTTGCTCTGTCACCGTGGGCACTGTCACCATAAGCACTGTCACCATGAGCACTGTTCAACATGGGCACTGTCACCTAGAGCACTGCCACTGTGGGCACTATCACCGTGAGCACTGTCACCATGAGCACTGTCACCATGGACACTGTCACCATGAGCATTGTGACCTTGAGCACTGTCACCATGGGAACTTTCACCATGGGCACTGTAACCATGGGCACTGTCACCATGGACAATGTCACCTTGGGAACCGTCACCATGGAAAATGTCACCATGGGCACTGTTGGCCATGGACACTGTCACCATGGGCACTGTGAACATGAGCACTGTCACCATGTAAACTCTTACCATGAACACTGTCACCATGGGAAATGTCACCATGGGCACTGTCACCATGGACACTGTCACCATGAGCACTATCATCATGGGCTGTGCTACCATGAGGAATTTCACCATCGGAACTCCAACCATGTACACCGCCAGCATGAGCACAGTCACCATGGGCAGTGTCACCATGAGCACTATCACCATGAGCACTATCACCATGTGCACTATCACCACGGACACTGTCACCGTGAGAACTATCACCGTGAGCACTGTCACCATGAGAACTGTCACCATGGGCACTGTAACCATGGGAACTGTCACCATGAGCACTATCACCGTGACCACTATCAACATGGGCAGTGTCACCGTGAGCACTATCTCCGTGAACACTTTCACCATGACTACTATCACCGTGGGCACTATAAGCATGAGCACTATCACCATGAGCACTGTCACTGCGGGCACTGTCACCGTGTTCACTGTCACCATGAGCACTGTAACCATGAGCCCTATCACCATGGGAACTGTCACCATGGGAACAGTCACTATGGGCACTGCCATGATGAGCACTGTCACCATGGGAACTCTCACCATGAGCACTATCACCATGGGCACTGTCACCATGGGCACTGTCACCATGGGCGCTGTCACCATGGAAACTGTCACCATGAGCACTATAATCATGGGCAGTGCCACCATAAGGAATTTCACCATTGTAACACCAACCATATACACCGCCAGCATGAGCACAGTCACCATGGGGACTGTCAACATGAGCACTGTCACCATGGGAAATGTCTACATGAGCACTATCACCATGATCACTATCACCAAGGGCACTGTCACCATGAGCACTATCACCGTGGACAATGTCACCATGAGAACTATCACCGTGAGCACTATCACCATGGGAAGTGTCACCGTGAGAACTGTCACCATGGACATTGTCACCGTGGGCACTGTCACCATGAGCACTGTCACCATGAGCACTGTCACTGTTGGTACTGTCACCATGAGCAATGTCACCATTGGCACTGTCACCATGTGCCCTGTCACCATAGGCACTGTCACCGTGGACACTGTCACCATGAACAATATCATCATAGGCAGTGCCACCATAAGGAATTTCACCATGGGAACTCCAACCATGTATAGCACCAGCATGAGCATAGTCATCATGGTCAGTGTCACCATGAACACTGCCACCATGGGCACTTTCAACATGGGCACAGTCACCATGCGAACTATCACCATAAGGACTACCACCATGAGCAATATTACTATGAACACTATCACCAAGGACACTGTCAACGTCAGCACTATCACCGTAAGCACTATCACCATGAGCACTGTCACCGTGAGCACTGTCACCATGGGCAATTTCAACATGGCCACTGTCACCATGGGCACTGTCACCATGGGAACTCTCACCATGAACACTGTCACCATGGGAAATGTCATTATGGGCAGTGTCACCTTGGGCACTGTCACCATGGGCAGTGTCACCATGAGCACTATTACCATGAGCAGTATCACCATGAGCACTATCACCATGGGCACTGTCACATTGAGCACTATTACCATGGGTACTATCACCAAGGGCACTGTCATCGTGAACACTGTCACCATGAGCACTGTTACCGTGGGCCTTGCCACCATGAGCACTGTCATCATGGCCACTGTCACCATGCGGACTGCCACCATGAGCACTATCACAGTGGGCACTGTCACCATGAGAACTGTCACCATGGGCAGTGTATCCATGGGAACTGTCACCATGGGCACTATCATGGTGAGCACTATCACCATGGGAACTGTCACCATCGGAACAGTCACCATGCGCACTGTAACCATTGGCACTGCCACAGTGAGCACTGTCACAGTGAGCACTGTCACCATGGGAACTGTCACCATGTGCAGTGTCACCATGGGAACTCTCACTATGAGCACTGTCACCATGGGAAATGTCACTATGGGCAGTGTTACCATGGGCACTGTCACCATGGGTAGTGTCACCATGAGCACTATTACCATGAGCACTATCACCATGAGCACTATCATCACGGGCAGTGCCACCATGAGCACTATCACCGTGAGCACTATCACCATGGGTAGTGTCACCATGAGCAATATCACCATGGGCACTGTCACCATGAGCACTATTACAATGGGCATTATCACCATGAGCACTATCACCGTGAGCACTTTCAGTGTGGGCATTGTCACCATATGCACTGTCACCATGAGCACTATCACCATGAGCACTATCACCATGGCAAAGTTGACCATGGGAAAGGTCACCATGGGCAATGTCAACATGAGCACTGTCACCATGGGCACTGTCACCATGGGCACTGTCACCATGGGCATGCTGACCATGGGCACTTTCAACATGGGCACTGTCACCATGCGAAAAGTCACCATGAGCACTATCACCATGAGCACTATCACCAAGGGCACTGTCACCATGAGCACTGTCACCGTGTGCACTGTCACAGTGGGCACTATCAACATGAGCACTGTCATCATGAGCACTGTCACCATAGGAAATGTCACAGTGAGCACTGTCACTGTGGGCACTATCACCGTGGGCACTGTCACCATAGGCACTGTCACCATGGGCGCTGTCACCATGGAAACTGTCACCATGAGCACTATAATCATGGGCAGTGCCACCATAAGGAATTTCACCATTGTAACACCAACCATAAACACCGCCAGCATGAGCACAGTCACCATGGGGACTGTCAACATGAGCACTGTCACCATGGGAAATGTCTACATGAGCACTATCACCATGATCACTATCACCAAGGGCACTGTCACCATGAGCACTATCACCGTGGACAATATCACCATGAGAACTATCACCGTGAGCACTATCACCATGGGAAGTGTCACCGTGAGAACTGTCACCATGGACATTGTCACCGTGGGCACTGTCACCATGAGCACTGTCACCATGAGCACTGTCACTGTTGGTACTGTCACCATGAGCAATGTCACCATTGGCACTGTCACCATGTGCCCTGTCACCATAGGCACTGTCACCGTGGACACTGTCACCATGAACAATATCATCATAGGCAGTGCCACCATAAGGAATTTCACCATGGGAACTCCAACCATGTATAGCACCAGCATGAGCATAGTCATCATGGTCAGTGTCACCATGAACACTGCCACCATGGGCACTTTCAACATGGGCACAGTCACCATGCGAACTATCACAATAAGGACTACCACCATGAGCAATATTACTATGAACACTATCACCAAGGACACTGTCAACGTGAGCACTATCACCGTAAGCACTATCACCATGAGCACTGTCACCGTGAGCACTGTCACCATGGGCAATTTCAACATGGCCACTGTCACCATGGGCACTGTCACCATGGGAACTCTCACCATGAACACTGTCACCATGGGAAATGTCATTATGGGCAGTGTCACCTTGGGCACTGTCACCATGGGCAGTGTCACCATGAGCACTATTACCATGAGCAGTATCACCATGAGCACTATCACCATGGGCACTGTCACAGTGAGCACTATTACCATGGGTACTATCACCAAGGGCACTGTCATCGTGAACACTGTCACCATGAGCACTGTTACCGTGGGCCTTGCCACCATGAGCACTGTCATCATGGCCACTGTCACCATGCGGACTGCCACCATGAGCACTATCACAGTGGGCACTGTCACCATGAGAACTGTCACCATGGGCAGTGTATCCATGGGAACTGTCACCATGGGCACTATCATGGTGAGCACTATCACCATGGGAACTGTCACCATCGGAACAGTCACCATGCGCACTGTAACCATTGGCACTGCCACAGTGAGCACTGTCACAGTGAGCACTGTCACCATGGGAACTGTCACCATGTGCAGTGTCACCATGGGAACTCTCACTATGAGCACTGTCACCATGGGAAATGTCACTATGGGCAGTGTCACCATGGGCACTGTCACCATGGGTAGTGTCACCATGAGCACTATTACCATGAGCACTATCACCATGAGCACTATCATCACGGGCAGTGCCACCATGAGCACTATCACCGTGAGCACTATCACCATGGGTAGTGTCACCATGAGCAATATCACCATGGGCACTGTCACCATGAGCACTATTACAATGGGCATTATCACCATGAGCACTATCACCGTGAGCACTTTCAGTGTGGGCATTGTCACCATGTGCACTGTCACCATGAGCACTGTCACCATGAGCACTATCACCATGGCAAAGTTGACCATGGGAATGGTCACCATGGGCAATGTCAACATGAGCACTGTCACCATGGGCACTGTCACCATGGGCACTGTCACCATGGGTATGCTGACCATGGGCACTTTCAACATGGGCACTGTCACCATGCGAAAAGTCACCATGAGCACTATCACCATGAGCACTATCACCAAGGGCACTGTCACCATGAGCACTGTCACCGTGTGCACTGTCACAGTGGGCACTATCAACATGAGCACTGTCATCATGAGCACTGTCACCATAGGAAATGTCACAGTGAGCACTGTCACTGTGGGCACTATCACCGTGGGCACTGTCACCATAGGCACTGTCACCATGGACACTGTCACCATGAGCACTATCATCATCGGCAGTGCTACCATGAGGAATTTCACCATGAGAACTTCAACCGTGTACACCACCAGCTTTAGCACAGTCACCATGGGCTGTGTCACCATGAGCAGTGTCACCATGGGCACTGTCTCCATGCGAACTGTCACCATGAGCACTGTCACCATGGGCAATGTCACCATGAGCACTGTCACTGTGGGCACTGTCACCATGGGAACTGTCACCATGAGCACTATCACCGTGAGCACTATCACCATGGGCAGTGTCACTGTGAGCAATATCACCATCGCACTGTCACCGTGAGCACTATTAACAAGGGTACTATCACCAAGGGCACTGTCACCATGAGCACTGTCATCATGGGCACTGTCACCATAGGAACTGTCACCGTGAGCACTGTCACTGTGGGCACTATCACCCTGAGCACTATCAAAATGGGCACTGTCACCATAGGCACTGTCACCATGGACACTGTCACCATGAGCACTATCATCATGGGCAGTGCTACCATGAGCAATTTCACCATCGGAACTCCATCCATGTACACCGCCAGCGTGAGCACAGTCAACATGGGCAGTGTCACCATGAGCAGTGTCCCCATGGGCACTTTCAACATGGGCCCTATCACCATGCGAACTGTCACCATGAGCACTATCACCATGAGCACTGTCACCATGAGCATAGTCACCATCGGGTCTGTCACCATGAGCACTATGACCGTGTGCACTATCACCATAGGTAGTGTCACGGTGAGCAATATCACCATGGGCACTGTCACCATGAGCACTATTACCATGGGCACTATCACCATGAGCACTATCACAGTGAGCACTGTCACCGTGGGCAATGTCACCATGTGCACTGTCACCATGAGCACTGTCGCCATGAGCACTATCACCATGGGAAGTGTCAACATGGGAACGGTCACCATGGGCACTGTCAACGTGAGCACTGTCAGCATGGGAACTCTCACCAGGAGCACTGTCTCCATGGGAAATGTCACCCTGGACACTGTTCACTATGGGAAGTGTCACCATGAGCACTGTCACCATGGGCACTGTCACTATGGACACTGTCTCCATGGGCACTCTCACCATGGACACTGTCACTGTGGAAAATGTCACCATGGGCACTGTAACCATCTACACTGTCCCCAGGAGCACTATCACCATGGACACTGTATCCATCAGCATTGTCCCCATGGGCACTGTCAATATGAGCACTGTCACCATGGGAACTCTCACCATGAGCACTGTCACCATGGCCAGTGTCACCATGGCCACTGTCACCATAAGCACTGTCACAAAGGGAAATGTCACCATGGGCACTCTCACCATTTGCTCTGTCACCGTGGGCACTGTCACCATAAGCACTGTCACCATGAGCACTGTTCAACATGGGCACTGTCACCTAGAGCACTGCCACTGTGGGCACTATCACCGTGAGCACTGTCACCATGAGCACTGTCACCATGGACACTGTCACCATGAGCATTGTGACCTTGAGCACTGTCACCATGGGAACTTTCACCATGGGCACTGTAACCATGGGCACTGTCACCATGGACAATGTCACCTTGGGAACCGTCACCATGGAAAATGTCACCATGGGCACTGTTGGCCAAGGACACTGTCACCATGGGCACTGTGAACATGAGCACTGTCACCATGTAAACTCTTACCATGAACACTGTCACCATGGGATATGTCACCATGGGCACTGTCACCATGGACACTGTCACCATGAGCACTATCATCATGGGCTGTGCTACCATGAGGAATTTCACCATCGGAACTCCAACCATGTACACCGCCAGCATGAGCACAGTCACCATGGGCAGTGTCACCATGAGCACTATCACCATGAGCACTATCACCATGTGCACTATCACCACGGACACTGTCACCGTGAGAACTATCACCGTGAGCACTGTCACCATGAGAACTGTCACCATGGGCACTGTAACCATGGGAACTGTCACCATGAGCACTATCACCGTGACCACTATCAACATGGGCAGTGTCACCGTGAGCACTATCTCCGTGAACACTTTCACCATGACTACTATCACCGTGGGCACTATAAGCATGAGCACTATCACCATGAGCACTGTCACTGCGGGCACTGTCACCGTGTTCACTGTCACCATGAGCACTGTAACCATGAGCCCTATCACCATGGGAACTGTCACCATGGGAACAGTCACTATGGGCACTGCCATGATGAGCACTGTCACCATGGGAACTCTCACCATGAGCACTATCACCATGGGCACTGTCACCATGGGCACTGTCACCATGGGCGCTGTCACCATGGAAACTGTCACCATGAGCACTATAATCATGGGCAGTGCCACCATAAGGAATTTCACCATTGTAACACCAACCATATACACCGCCAGCATGAGCACAGTCACCATGGGGACTGTCAACATGAGCACTGTCACCATGGGAAATGTCTACATGAGCACTATCACCATGATCACTATCACCAAGGGCACTGTCACCATGAGCACTATCACCGTGGACAATGTCACCATGAGAACTATCACCGTGAGCACTATCACCATGGGAAGTGTCACCGTGAGAACTGTCACCATGGACATTGTCACCGTGGGCACTGTCACCATGAGCACTGTCACCATGAGCACTGTCACTGTTGGTACTGTCACCATGAGCAATGTCACCATTGGCACTGTCACCATGTGCCCTGTCACCATAGGCACTGTCACCGTGGACACTGTCACCATGAACAATATCATCATAGGCAGTGCCACCATAAGGAATTTCACCATGGGAACTCCAACCATGTATAGCACCAGCATGAGCATAGTCATCATGGTCAGTGTCACCATGAACACTGCCACCATGGGCACTTTCAACATGGGCACAGTCACCATGCGAACTATCACCATAAGGACTACCACCATGAGCAATATTACTATGAACACTATCACCAAGGACACTGTCAACGTGAGCACTATCACCGTAAGCACTATCACCATGAGCACTGTCACCGTGAGCACTGTCACCATGGGCAATTTCAACATGGCCACTGTCACCATGGGCACTGTCACCATGGGAACTCTCACCATGAACACTGTCACCATGGGAAATGTCATTATGGGCAGTGTCACCTTGGGCACTGTCACCATGGGCAGTGTCACCATGAGCACTATTACCATGAGCAGTATCACCATGAGCACTATCACCATGGGCACTGTCACATTGAGCACTATTACCATGGGTACTATCACCAAGGGCACTGTCATCGTGAACACTGTCACCATGAGCACTGTTACCGTGGGCCTTGCCACCATGAGCACTGTCATCATGGCCACTGTCACCATGCGGACTGCCACCATGAGCACTATCACAGTGGGCACTGTCACCATGAGAACTGTCACCATGGGCAGTGTATCCATGGGAACTGTCACCATGGGCACTATCATGGTGAGCACTATCACCATGGGAACTGTCACCATCGGAACAGTCACCATGCGCACTGTAACCATTGGCACTGCCACAGTGAGCACTGTCACAGTGAGCACTGTCACCATGGGAACTGTCACCATGTGCAGTGTCACCATGGGAACTCTCACTATGAGCACTGTCACCATGGGAAATGTCACTATGGGCAGTGTTACCATGGGCACTGTCACCATGGGTAGTGTCACCATGAGCACTATTACCATGAGCACTATCACCATGAGCACTATCATCACGGGCAGTGCCACCATGAGCACTATCACCGTGAGCACTATCACCATGGGTAGTGTCACCATGAGCAATATCACCATGGGCACTGTCACCATGAGCACTATTACAATGGGCATTATCACCATGAGCACTATCACCGTGAGCACTTTCAGTGTGGGCATTGTCACCATGTGCACTGTCACCATGAGCACTATCACCATGAGCACTATCACCATGGCAAAGTTGACCATGGGAATGGTCACCATGGGCAATGTCAACATGAGCACTGTCACCATGGGCACTGTCACCATGGGCACTGTCACCATGGGTATGCTGACCATGGGCACTTTCAACATGGGCACTGTCACCATGCGAAAAGTCACCATGAGCACTATCACCATGAGCACTATCACCAAGGGCACTGTCACCATGAGCACTGTCACCGTGTGCACTGTCACAGTGGGCACTATCAACATGAGCACTGTCATCATGAGCACTGTCACCATAGGAAATGTCACAGTGAGCACTGTCACTGTGGGCACTATCACCGTGGGCACTGTCACCATAGGCACTGTCACCATGGGCGCTGTCACCATGGAAACTGTCACCATGAGCACTATAATCATGGGCAGTGCCACCATAAGGAATTTCACCATTGTAACACCAACCATAAACACCGCCAGCATGAGCACAGTCACCATGGGGACTGTCAACATGAGCACTGTCACCATGGGAAATGTCTACATGAGCACTATCACCATGATCACTATCACCAAGGGCACTGTCACCATGAGCACTATCACCGTGGACAATGTCACCATGAGAACTATCACCGTGAGCACTATCACCATGGGAAGTGTCACCGTGAGAACTGTCACCATGGACATTGTCACCGTGGGCACTGTCACCATGAGCACTGTCACCATGAGCACTGTCACTGTTGGTACTGTCACCATGAGCAATGTCACCATTGGCACTGTCACCATGTGCCCTGTCACCATAGGCACTGTCACCGTGGACACTGTCACCATGAACAATATCATCATAGGCAGTGCCACCATAAGGAATTTCACCATGGGAACTCCAACCATGTATAGCACCAGCATGAGCATAGTCATCATGGTCAGTGTCACCATGAACACTGCCACCATGGGCACTTTCAACATGGGCACAGTCACCATGCGAACTATCACAATAAGGACTACCACCATGAGCAATATTACTATGAACACTATCACCAAGGACACTGTCAACGTGAGCACTATCACCGTAAGCACTATCACCATGAGCACTGTCACCGTGAGCACTGTCACCATGGGCAATTTCAACATGGCCACTGTCACCATGGGCACTGTCACCATGGGAACTCTCACCATGAACACTGTCACCATGGGAAATGTCATTATGGGCAGTGTCACCTTGGGCACTGTCACCATGGGCAGTGTCACCATGAGCACTATTACCATGAGCAGTATCACCATGAGCACTATCACCATGGGCACTGTCACAGTGAGCACTATTACCATGGGTACTATCACCAAGGGCACTGTCATCGTGAACACTGTCACCATGAGCACTGTTACCGTGGGCCTTGCCACCATGAGCACTGTCATCATGGCCACTGTCACCATGCGGACTGCCACCATGAGCACTATCACAGTGGGCACTGTCACCATGAGAACTGTCACCATGGGCAGTGTATCCATGGGAACTGTCACCATGGGCACTATCATGGTGAGCACTATCACCATGGGAACTGTCACCATCGGAACAGTCACCATGCGCACTGTAACCATTGGCACTGCCACAGTGAGCACTGTCACAGTGAGCACTGTCACCATGGGAACTGTCACCATGTGCAGTGTCACCATGGGAACTCTCACTATGAGCACTGTCACCATGGGAAATGTCACTATGGGCAGTGTCACCATGGGCACTGTCACCATGGGTAGTGTCACCATGAGCACTATTACCATGAGCACTATCACCATGAGCACTATCATCACGGGCAGTGCCACCATGAGCACTATCACCGTGAGCACTATCACCATGGGTAGTGTCACCATGAGCAATATCACCATGGGCACTGTCACCATGAGCACTATTACAATGGGCATTATCACCATGAGCACTATCACCGTGAGCACTTTCAGTGTGGGCATTGTCACCATGTGCACTGTCACCATGAGCACTGTCACCATGAGCACTATCACCATGGCAAAGTTGACCATGGGAATGGTCACCATGGGCAATGTCAACATGAGCACTGTCACCATGGGCACTGTCACCATGGGCACTGTCACCATGGGTATGCTGACCATGGGCACTTTCAACATGGGCACTGTCACCATGCGAAAAGTCACCATGAGCACTATCACCATGAGCACTATCACCAAGGGCACTGTCACCATGAGCACTGTCACCGTGTGCACTGTCACAGTGGGCACTATCAACATGAGCACTGTCATCATGAGCACTGTCACCATAGGAAATGTCACAGTGAGCACTGTCACTGTGGGCACTATCACCGTGGGCACTGTCACCATAGGCACTGTCACCATGGACACTGTCACCATGAGCACTATCATCATCGGCAGTGCTACCATGAGGAATTTCACCATGAGAACTTCAACCGTGTACACCACCAGCTTTAGCACAGTCACCATGGGCTGTGTCACCATGAGCAGTGTCACCATGGGCACTGTCTCCATGCGAACTGTCACCATGAGCACTGTCACCATGGGCAATGTCACCATGAGCACTGTCACTGTGGGCACTGTCACCATGGGAACTGTCACCATGAGCACTATCACCGTGAGCACTATCACCATGGGCAGTGTCACTGTGAGCAATATCACCATCGCACTGTCACCGTGAGCACTATTAACAAGGGTACTATCACCAAGGGCACTGTCACCATGAGCACTGTCATCATGGGCACTGTCACCATAGGAACTGTCACCGTGAGCACTGTCACTGTGGGCACTATCACCCTGAGCACTATCAAAATGGGCACTGTCACCATAGGCACTGTCACCATGGACACTGTCACCATGAGCACTATCATCATGGGCAGTGCTACCATGAGCAATTTCACCATCGGAACTCCATCCATGTACACCGCCAGCGTGAGCACAGTCAACATGGGCAGTGTCACCATGAGCAGTGTCCCCATGGGCACTTTCAACATGGGCCCTATCACCATGCGAACTGTCACCATGAGCACTATCACCATGAGCACTGTCACCATGAGCATAGTCACCATCGGGTCTGTCACCATGAGCACTATGACCGTGTGCACTATCACCATAGGTAGTGTCACGGTGAGCAATATCACCATGGGCACTGTCACCATGAGCACTATTACCATGGGCACTATCACCATGAGCACTATCACAGTGAGCACTGTCACCGTGGGCAATGTCACCATGTGCACTGTCACCATGAGCACTGTCGCCATGAGCACTATCACCATGGGAAGTGTCAACATGGGAACGGTCACCATGGGCACTGTCAACGTGAGCACTGTCAGCATGGGAACTCTCACCAGGAGCACTGTCTCCATGGGAAATGTCACCCTGGACACTGTTCACTATGGGAAGTGTCACCATGAGCACTGTCACCATGGGCACTGTCACTATGGACACTGTCTCCATGGGCACTCTCACCATGGACACTGTCACTGTGGAAAATGTCACCATGGGCACTGTAACCATCTACACTGTCCCCAGGAGCACTATCACCATGGACACTGTATCCATCAGCATTGTCCCCATGGGCACTGTCAATATGAGCACTGTCACCATGGGAACTCTCACCATGAGCACTGTCACCATGGCCAGTGTCACCATGGCCACTGTCACCATAAGCACTGTCACAAAGGGAAATGTCACCATGGGCACTCTCACCATTTGCTCTGTCACCGTGGGCACTGTCACCATAAGCACTGTCACCATGAGCACTGTTCAACATGGGCACTGTCACCTAGAGCACTGCCACTGTGGGCACTATCACCGTGAGCACTGTCACCATGAGCACTGTCACCATGGACACTGTCACCATGAGCATTGTGACCTTGAGCACTGTCACCATGGGAACTTTCACCATGGGCACTGTAACCATGGGCACTGTCACCATGGACAATGTCACCTTGGGAACCGTCACCATGGAAAATGTCACCATGGGCACTGTTGGCCATGGACACTGTCACCATGGGCACTGTGAACATGAGCACTGTCACCATGTAAACTCTTACCATGAACACTGTCACCATGGGAAATGTCACCATGGGCACTGTCACCATGGACACTGTCACCATGAGCACTATCATCATGGGCTGTGCTACCATGAGGAATTTCACCATCGGAACTCCAACCATGTACACCGCCAGCATGAGCACAGTCACCATGGGCAGTGTCACCATGAGCACTATCACCATGAGCACTATCACCATGTGCACTATCACCACGGACACTGTCACCGTGAGAACTATCACCGTGAGCACTGTCACCATGAGAACTGTCACCATGGGCCCTGTAACCATGGGAACTGTCACCATGAGCACTATCACCGTGACCACTATCAACATGGGCAGTGTCACCGTGAGCACTATCTCCGTGAACACTTTCACCATGACTACTATCACCGTGGGCACTATAAGCATGAGCACTATCACCATGAGCACTGTCACTGCGGGCACTGTCACCGTGTTCACTGTCACCATGAGCACTGTAACCATGAGCCCTATCACCATGGGAACTGTCACCATGGGAACAGTCACTATGGGCACTGCCATGATGAGCACTGTCACCATGGGAACTCTCACCATGAGCACTATCACCATGGGCACTGTCACCATGGGCACTGTCACCATGGGCGCTGTCACCATGGAAACTGTCACCATGAGCACTATAATCATGGGCAGTGCCACCATAAGGAATTTCACCATTGTAACACCAACCATATACACCGCCAGCATGAGCACAGTCACCATGGGGACTGTCAACATGAGCACTGTCACCATGGGAAATGTCTACATGAGCACTATCACCATGATCACTATCACCAAGGGCACTGTCACCATGAGCACTATCACCGTGGACAATGTCACCATGAGAACTATCACCGTGAGCACTATCACCATGGGAAGTGTCACCGTGAGAACTGTCACCATGGACATTGTCACCGTGGGCACTGTCACCATGAGCACTGTCACCATGAGCACTGTCACTGTTGGTACTGTCACCATGAGCAATGTCACCATTGGCACTGTCACCATGTGCCCTGTCACCATAGGCACTGTCACCGTGGACACTGTCACCATGAACAATATCATCATAGGCAGTGCCACCATAAGGAATTTCACCATGGGAACTCCAACCATGTATAGCACCAGCATGAGCATAGTCATCATGGTCAGTGTCACCATGAACACTGCCACCATGGGCACTTTCAACATGGGCACAGTCACCATGCGAACTATCACCATAAGGACTACCACCATGAGCAATATTACTATGAACACTATCACCAAGGACACTGTCAACGTCAGCACTATCACCGTAAGCACTATCACCATGAGCACTGTCACCGTGAGCACTGTCACCATGGGCAATTTCAACATGGCCACTGTCACCATGGGCACTGTCACCATGGGAACTCTCACCATGAACACTGTCACCATGGGAAATGTCATTATGGGCAGTGTCACCTTGGGCACTGTCACCATGGGCAGTGTCACCATGAGCACTATTACCATGAGCAGTATCACCATGAGCACTATCACCATGGGCACTGTCACAGTGAGCACTATTACCATGGGTACTATCACCAAGGGCACTGTCATCGTGAACACTGTCACCATGAGCACTGTTACCGTGGGCCTTGCCACCATGAGCACTGTCATCATGGCCACTGTCACCATGCGGACTGCCACCATGAGCACTATCACAGTGGGCACTGTCACCATGAGAACTGTCACCATGGGCAGTGTATCCATGGGAACTGTCACCATGGGCACTATCATGGTGAGCACTATCACCATGGGAACTGTCACCATCGGAACAGTCACCATGCGCACTGTAACCATTGGCACTGCCACAGTGAGCACTGTCACAGTGAGCACTGTCACCATGGGAACTGTCACCATGTGCAGTGTCACCATGGGAACTCTCACTATGAGCACTGTCACCATGGGAAATGTCACTATGGGCAGTGTCACCATGGGCACTGTCACCATGGGTAGTGTCACCATGAGCACTATTACCATGAGCACTATCACCATGAGCACTATCATCACGGGCAGTGTCACCATGAGCACTATCACCGTGAGCACTATCACCATGGGTAGTGTCACCATGAGCAATATCACCATGGGCACTGTCACCATGAGCACTATTACAATGGGCATTATCACCATGAGCACTATCACCGTGAGCACTTTCAGTGTGGGCATTGTCACCATGTGCACTGTCACCATGAGCACTGTCACCATGAGCACTATCACCATGGCAAAGTTGACCATGGGAATGGTCACCATGGGCAATGTCAACATGAGCACTGTCACCATGGGCACTGTCACCATGGGAACTGTCACCATGGGTATGCTGACCATGGGCACTTTCAACATGGGCACTCTCACCATGCAAAAAGTCACCATGAGCACTATCACCATGAGCACTATCACCAAGGGCACTGTCACCATGAGCACTGTCACCGTGTGCACTGTCACAGTGGGCACTATCAACATGAGCACTGTCATCATGAGCACTGTCACCATAGGAAATGTCACAGTGAGCACTGTCACTGTGGGCACTATCACCGTGGGCACTGTCACCATAGGCACTGTCACCATGGACACTGTCACCATGAGCACTATCATCATCGGCAGTGCTACCATGAGGAATTTCACCATCGGAACTCCAACCAAGTACAACGCCAGCATGAGCACAGTCATTATGGGCAGTGCCACTATGAGCACTGTCACCATGGGCACTTTCAACATGGGCCCTGTCACCATGCGAACTATCTCCATGAGCACTATCAGCATGAGCAATTTCACCATGAGCACTGTCACCATGGGCACTGTCACAATGAGCACTGTCACCATGGGCACTGTAACCATGGGGACGTTCACCCTGAGCACTATCACCGTGAGCACTATCACCATGGGCAGGGTCACCGTGAGCAATATTACCAAGGGCACTGTGACTGTGAGCACTATTACCATGGGCACTGTCTCCATGCGAACTGTCACCATGAGCACTGTCACCATGGGCAATGTCACCATGAGCACTGTCACTGTGGGCACTGTCACCATGGGAACTGTCACCATGAGCACTATCACCGTGAGCACTATCACCATGGGCAGTGTCACTGTGAGCAATATCACCATCGCACTGTCACCGTGAGCACTATTAACAAGGGTACTATCACCAAGGGCACTGTCACCATGAGCACTGTCATCATGGGCACTGTCACCATAGGAACTGTCACCGTGAGCACTGTCACTGTGGGCACTATCACCCTGAGCACTATCAAAATGGGCACTGTCACCATAGGCACTGTCACCATGGACACTGTCACCATGAGCACTATCATCATGGGCAGTGCTACCATGAGCAATTTCACCATCGGAACTCCATCCATGTACACCGCCAGCGTGAGCACAGTCAACATGGGCAGTGTCACCATGAGCAGTGTCCCCATGGGCACTTTCAACATGGGCCCTATCACCATGCGAACTGTCACCATGAGCACTATCACCATGAGCACTGTCACCATGAGCATAGTCACCATCGGGTCTGTCACCATGAGCACTATGACCGTGTGCACTATCACCATAGGTAGTGTCACGGTGAGCAATATCACCATGGGCACTGTCACCATGAGCACTATTACCATGGGCACTATCACCATGAGCACTATCACAGTGAGCACTGTCACCGTGGGCAATGTCACCATGTGCACTGTCACCATGAGCACTGTCGCCATGAGCACTATCACCATGGGAAGTGTCAACATGGGAACGGTCACCATGGGCACTGTCAACGTGAGCACTGTCAGCATGGGAACTCTCACCAGGAGCACTGTCTCCATGGGAAATGTCACCCTGGACACTGTTCACTATGGGAAGTGTCACCATGAGCACTGTCACCATGGGCACTGTCACTATGGACACTGTCTCCATGGGCACTCTCACCATGGACACTGTCACTGTGGAAAATGTCACCATGGGCACTGTAACCATCTACACTGTCCCCAGGAGCACTATCACCATGGACACTGTATCCATCAGCATTGTCCCCATGGGCACTGTCAATATGAGCACTGTCACCATGGGAACTCTCACCATGAGCACTGTCACCATGGCCAGTGTCACCATGGCCACTGTCACCATAAGCACTGTCACAAAGGGAAATGTCACCATGGGCACTCTCATCATTTGCTCTGTCACCGTGGGCACTGTCACCATAAGCACTGTCACCATGAGCACTGTTCAACATGGGCACTGTCACCTAGAGCACTGCCACTGTGGGCACTATCACCGTGAGCACTGTCACCATGAGCACTGTCACCATGGACACTGTCACCATGAGCATTGTGACCTTGAGCACTGTCACCATGGGAACTTTCACCATGGGCACTGTAACCATGGGCACTGTCACCATGGACAATGTCACCTTGGGAACCGTCACCATGGAAAATGTCACCATGGGCACTGTTGGCCATGGACACTGTCACCATGGGCACTGTGAACATGAGCACTGTCACCATGTAAACTCTTACCATGAACACTGTCACCATGGGAAATGTCACCATGGGCACTGTCACCATGGACACTGTCACCATGAGCACTATCATCATGGGCTGTGCTACCATGAGGAATTTCACCATCGGAACTCCAACCATGTACACCGCCAGCATGAGCACAGTCACCATGGGCAGTGTCACCATGAGCACTATCACCATGAGCACTATCACCATGTGCACTATCACCACGGACACTGTCACCGTGAGAACTATCACCGTGAGCACTGTCACCATGAGAACTGTCACCATGGGCACTGTAACCATGGGAACTGTCACCATGAGCACTATCACCGTGACCACTATCAACATGGGCAGTGTCACCGTGAGCACTATCTCCGTGAACACTTTCACCATGACTACTATCACCGTGGGCACTATAAGCATGAGCACTATCACCATGATCACTATCACCAAGGGCACTGTCACCATGAGCACTATCACCGTGGACAATGTCACCATGAGAACTATCACCGTGAGCACTATCACCATGGGAAGTGTCACCGTGAGAACTGTCACCATGGACATTGTCACCGTGGGCACTGTCACCATGAGCACTGTCACCATGAGCACTGTCACTGTTGGTACTGTCACCATGAGCAATGTCACCATTGGCACTGTCACCATGTGCCCTGTCACCATAGGCACTGTCACCGTGGACACTGTCACCATGAACAATATCATCATAGGCAGTGCCACCATAAGGAATTTCACCATGGGAACTCCAACCATGTATAGCACCAGCATGAGCATAGTCATCATGGTCAGTGTCACCATGAATACTGCCACCATGGGCACTTTCAACATGGGCACAGTCACCATGCGAACTATCACCATAAGGACTACCACCATGAGCAATATTACTATGAACACTATCACCAAGGACACTGTCAACGTCAGCACTATCACCGTAAGCACTATCACCATGAGCACTGTCACCGTGAGCACTGTCACCATGGGCAATTTCAACATGGCCACTGTCACCATGGGCACTGTCACCATGGGAACTCTCACCATGAACACTGTCACCATGGGAAATGTCATTATGGGCAGTGTCACCTTGGGCACTGTCACCATGGGCAGTGTCACCATGAGCACTATTACCATGAGCAGTATCACCATGAGCACTATCACCATGGGCACTGTCACAGTGAGCACTATTACCATGGGTACTATCACCAAGGGCACTGTCATCGTGAACACTGTCACCATGAGCACTGTTACCGTGGGCCTTGCCACCATGAGCACTGTCATCATGGCCACTGTCACCATGCGGACTGCCACCATGAGCACTATCACAGTGGGCACTGTCACCATGAGAACTGTCACCATGGGCAGTGTATCCATGGGAACTGTCACCATGGGCACTATCATGGTGAGCACTATCACCATGGGAACTGTCACCATCGGAACAGTCACCATGCGCACTGTAACCATTGGCACTGCCACAGTGAGCACTGTCACAGTGAGCACTGTCACCATGGGAACTGTCACCATGTGCAGTGTCACCATGGGAACTCTCACTATGAGCACTGTCACCATGGGAAATGTCACTATGGGCAGTGTCACCATGGGCACTGTCACCATGGGTAGTGTCACCATGAGCACTATTACCATGAGCACTATCACCATGAGCACTATCATCACGGGCAGTGCCACCATGAGCACTATCACCGTGAGCACTATCACCATGGGTAGTGTCACCATGAGCAATATCACCATGGGCACTGTCACCATGAGCACTATTACAATGGGCATTATCACCATGAGCACTATCACCGTGAGCACTTTCAGTGTGGGCATTGTCACCATGTGCACTGTCACCATGAGCACTGTCACCATGAGCACTATCACCATGGCAAAGTTGACCATGGGAATGGTCACCATGGGCAATGTCAACATGAGCACTGTCACCATGGGCACTGTCACCATGGGCACTGTCACCATGGGTATGCTGACCATGGGCACTTTCAACATGGGCACTGTCACCATGCGAAAAGTCACCATGAGCACTATCACCATGAGCACTATCACCAAGGGCACTGTCACCATGAGCACTGTCACCGTGTGCACTGTCACAGTGGGCACTATCAACATGAGCACTGTCATCATGAGCACTGTCACCATAGGAAATGTCACAGTGAGCACTGTCACTGTGGGCACTATCACCGTGGGCACTGTCACCATAGGCACTGTCACCATGGACACTGTCACCATGAGCACTATCATCATCGGCAGTGCTACCATGAGGAATTTCACCATGAGAACTTCAACCGTGTACACCACCAGCTTTAGCACAGTCACCATGGGCTGTGTCACCATGAGCAGTGTCACCATGGGCACTGTCTCCATGCGAACTGTCACCATGAGCACTGTCACCATGGGCAATGTCACCATGAGCACTGTCACTGTGGGCACTGTCACCATGGGAACTGTCACCATGAGCACTATCACCGTGAGCACTATCACCATGGGCAGTGTCACTGTGAGCAATATCACCATCGCACTGTCACCGTGAGCACTATTAACAAGGGTACTATCACCAAGGGCACTGTCACCATGAGCACTGTCATCATGGGCACTGTCACCATAGGAACTGTCACCGTGAGCACTGTCACTGTGGGCACTATCACCCTGAGCACTATCAAAATGGGCACTGTCACCATAGGCACTGTCACCATGGACACTGTCACCATGAGCACTATCATCATGGGCAGTGCTACCATGAGCAATTTCACCATCGGAACTCCATCCATGTACACCGCCAGCGTGAGCACAGTCAACATGGGCAGTGTCACCATGAGCAGTGTCCCCATGGGCACTTTCAACATGGGCCCTATCACCATGCGAACTGTCACCATGAGCACTATCACCATGAGCACTGTCACCATGAGCATAGTCACCATCGGGTCTGTCACCATGAGCACTATGACCGTGTGCACTATCACCATAGGTAGTGTCACGGTGAGCAATATCACCATGGGCACTGTCACCATGAGCACTATTACCATGGGCACTATCACCATGAGCACTATCACAGTGAGCACTGTCACCGTGGGCAATGTCACCATGTGCACTGTCACCATGAGCACTGTCGCCATGAGCACTATCACCATGGGAAGTGTCAACATGGGAACGGTCACCATGGGCACTGTCAACGTGAGCACTGTCAGCATGGGAACTCTCACCAGGAGCACTGTCTCCATGGGAAATGTCACCCTGGACACTGTTCACTATGGGAAGTGTCACCATGAGCACTGTCACCATGGGCACTGTCACTATGGACACTGTCTCCATGGGCACTCTCACCATGGACACTGTCACTGTGGAAAATGTCACCATGGGCACTGTAACCATCTACACTGTCCCCAGGAGCACTATCACCATGGACACTGTATCCATCAGCATTGTCCCCATGGGCACTGTCAATATGAGCACTGTCACCATGGGAACTCTCACCATGAGCACTGTCACCATGGCCAGTGTCACCATGGCCACTGTCACCATAAGCACTGTCACAAAGGGAAATGTCACCATGGGCACTCTCACCATTTGCTCTGTCACCGTGGGCACTGTCACCATAAGCACTGTCACCATGAGCACTGTTCAACATGGGCACTGTCACCTAGAGCACTGCCACTGTGGGCACTATCACCGTGAGCACTGTCACCATGAGCACTGTCACCATGGACACTGTCACCATGAGCATTGTGACCTTGAGCACTGTCACCATGGGAACTTTCACCATGGGCACTGTAACCATGGGCACTGTCACCATGGACAATGTCACCTTGGGAACCGTCACCATGGAAAATGTCACCATGGGCACTGTTGGCCATGGACACTGTCACCATGGGCACTGTGAACATGAGCACTGTCACCATGTAAACTCTTACCATGAACACTGTCACCATGGGATATGTCACCATGGGCACTGTCACCATGGACACTGTCACCATGAGCACTATCATCATGGGCTGTGCTACCATGAGGAATTTCACCATCGGAACTCCAACCATGTACACCGCCAGCATGAGCACAGTCACCATGGGCAGTGTCACCATGAGCACTATCACCATGAGCACTATCACCATGTGCACTATCACCACGGACACTGTCACCGTGAGAACTATCACCGTGAGCACTGTCACCATGAGAACTGTCACCATGGGCACTGTAACCATGGGAACTGTCACCATGAGCACTATCACCGTGACCACTATCAACATGGGCAGTGTCACCGTGAGCACTATCTCCGTGAACACTTTCACCATGACTACTATCACCGTGGGCACTATAAGCATGAGCACTATCACCATGAGCACTGTCACTGCGGGCACTGTCACCGTGTTCACTGTCACCATGAGCACTGTAACCATGAGCCCTATCACCATGGGAACTGTCACCATGGGAACAGTCACTATGGGCACTGCCATGATGAGCACTGTCACCATGGGAACTCTCACCATGAGCACTATCACCATGGGCACTGTCACCATGGGCACTGTCACCATGGGCGCTGTCACCATGGAAACTGTCACCATGAGCACTATAATCATGGGCAGTGCCACCATAAGGAATTTCACCATTGTAACACCAACCATATACACCGCCAGCATGAGCACAGTCACCATGGGGACTGTCAACATGAGCACTGTCACCATGGGAAATGTCTACATGAGCACTATCACCATGATCACTATCACCAAGGGCACTGTCACCATGAGCACTATCACCGTGGACAATGTCACCATGAGAACTATCACCGTGAGCACTATCACCATGGGAAGTGTCACCGTGAGAACTGTCACCATGGACATTGTCACCGTGGGCACTGTCACCATGAGCACTGTCACCATGAGCACTGTCACTGTTGGTACTGTCACCATGAGCAATGTCACCATTGGCACTGTCACCATGTGCCCTGTCACCATAGGCACTGTCACCGTGGACACTGTCACCATGAACAATATCATCATAGGCAGTGCCACCATAAGGAATTTCACCATGGGAACTCCAACCATGTATAGCACCAGCATGAGCATAGTCATCATGGTCAGTGTCACCATGAACACTGCCACCATGGGCACTTTCAACATGGGCACAGTCACCATGCGAACTATCACCATAAGGACTACCACCATGAGCAATATTACTATGAACACTATCACCAAGGACACTGTCAACGTCAGCACTATCACCGTAAGCACTATCACCATGAGCACTGTCACCGTGAGCACTGTCACCATGGGCAATTTCAACATGGCCACTGTCACCATGGGCACTGTCACCATGGGAACTCTCACCATGAACACTGTCACCATGGGAAATGTCATTATGGGCAGTGTCACCTTGGGCACTGTCACCATGGGCAGTGTCACCATGAGCACTATTACCATGAGCAGTATCACCATGAGCACTATCACCATGGGCACTGTCACAGTGAGCACTATTACCATGGGTACTATCACCAAGGGCACTGTCATCGTGAACACTGTCACCATGAGCACTGTTACCGTGGGCCTTGCCACCATGAGCACTGTCATCATGGCCACTGTCACCATGCGGACTGCCACCATGAGCACTATCACAGTGGGCACTGTCACCATGAGAACTGTCACCATGGGCAGTGTATCCATGGGAACTGTCACCATGGGCACTATCATGGTGAGCACTATCACCATGGGAACTGTCACCATCGGAACAGTCACCATGCGCACTGTAACCATTGGCACTGCCACAGTGAGCACTGTCACAGTGAGCACTGTCACCATGGGAACTGTCACCATGTGCAGTGTCACCATGGGAACTCTCACTATGAGCACTGTCACCATGGGAAATGTCACTATGGGCAGTGTCACCATGGGCACTGTCACCATGGGTAGTGTCACCATGAGCACTATTACCATGAGCACTATCACCATGAGCACTATCATCACGGGCAGTGTCACCATGAGCACTATCACCGTGAGCACTATCACCATGGGTAGTGTCACCATGAGCAATATCACCATGGGCACTGTCACCATGAGCACTATTACAATGGGCATTATCACCATGAGCACTATCACCGTGAGCACTTTCAGTGTGGGCATTGTCACCATGTGCACTGTCACCATGAGCACTGTCACCATGAGCACTATCACCATGGCAAAGTTGACCATGGGAATGGTCACCATGGGCAATGTCAACATGAGCACTGTCACCATGGGCACTGTCACCATGGGCACTGTCACCATGGGTATGCTGACCATGGGCACTTTCAACATGGGCACTCTCACCATGCAAAAAGTCACCATGAGCACTATCACCATGAGCACTATCACCAAGGGCACTGTCACCATGAGCACTGTCACCGTGTGCACTGTCACAGTGGGCACTATCAACATGAGCACTGTCATCATGAGCACTGTCACCATAGGAAATGTCACAGTGAGCACTGTCACTGTGGGCACTATCACCGTGGGCACTGTCACCATAGGCACTGTCACCATGGACACTGTCACCATGAGCACTATCATCATCGGCAGTGCTACCATGAGGAATTTCACCATCGGAACTCCAACCAAGTACAACGCCAGCATGAGCACAGTCATTATGGGCAGTGCCACTATGAGCACTGTCACCATGGGCACTTTCAACATGGGCCCTGTCACCATGCGAACTATCTCCAAGAGCACTATCAGCATGAGCAATTTCACCATGAGCACTGTCACCATGGGCACTGTCACAATGAGCACTGTCACCATGGGCACTGTAACCATGGGGACGTTCACCCTGAGCACTATCACCGTGAGCACTATCACCATGGGCAGGGTCACCGTGAGCAATATTACCAAGGGCACTGTGACTGTGAGCACTATTACCATGGGCACTGTCTCCATGCGAACTGTCACCATGAGCACTGTCACCATGGGCAATGTCACCATGAGCACTGTCACTGTGGGCACTGTCACCATGGGAACTGTCACCATGAGCACTATCACCGTGAGCACTATCACCATGGGCAGTGTCACTGTGAGCAATATCACCATCGCACTGTCACCGTGAGCACTATTAACAAGGGTACTATCACCAAGGGCACTGTCACCATGAGCACTGTCATCATGGGCACTGTCACCATAGGAACTGTCACCGTGAGCACTGTCACTGTGGGCACTATCACCCTGAGCACTATCAAAATGGGCACTGTCACCATAGGCACTGTCACCATGGACACTGTCACCATGAGCACTATCATCATGGGCAGTGCTACCATGAGCAATTTCACCATCGGAACTCCATCCATGTACACCGCCAGCGTGAGCACAGTCAACATGGGCAGTGTCACCATGAGCAGTGTCCCCATGGGCACTTTCAACATGGGCCCTATCACCATGCGAACTGTCACCATGAGCACTATCACCATGAGCACTGTCACCATGAGCATAGTCACCATCGGGTCTGTCACCATGAGCACTATGACCGTGTGCACTATCACCATAGGTAGTGTCACGGTGAGCAATATCACCATGGGCACTGTCACCATGAGCACTATTACCATGGGCACTATCACCATGAGCACTATCACAGTGAGCACTGTCACCGTGGGCAATGTCACCATGTGCACTGTCACCATGAGCACTGTCGCCATGAGCACTATCACCATGGGAAGTGTCAACATGGGAACGGTCACCATGGGCACTGTCAACGTGAGCACTGTCAGCATGGGAACTCTCACCAGGAGCACTGTCTCCATGGGAAATGTCACCCTGGACACTGTTCACTATGGGAAGTGTCACCATGAGCACTGTCACCATGGGCACTGTCACTATGGACACTGTCTCCATGGGCACTCTCACCATGGACACTGTCACTGTGGAAAATGTCACCATGGGCACTGTAACCATCTACACTGTCCCCAGGAGCACTATCACCATGGACACTGTATCCATCAGCATTGTCCCCATGGGCACTGTCAATATGAGCACTGTCACCATGGGAACTCTCACCATGAGCACTGTCACCATGGCCAGTGTCACCATGGCCACTGTCACCATAAGCACTGTCACAAAGGGAAATGTCACCATGGGCACTCTCATCATTTGCTCTGTCACCGTGGGCACTGTCACCATAAGCACTGTCACCATGAGCACTGTTCAACATGGGCACTGTCACCTAGAGCACTGCCACTGTGGGCACTATCACCGTGAGCACTGTCACCATGAGCACTGTCACCATGGACACTGTCACCATGAGCATTGTGACCTTGAGCACTGTCACCATGGGAACTTTCACCATGGGCACTGTAACCATGGGCACTGTCACCATGGACAATGTCACCTTGGGAACCGTCACCATGGAAAATGTCACCATGGGCACTGTTGGCCATGGACACTGTCACCATGGGCACTGTGAACATGAGCACTGTCACCATGTAAACTCTTACCATGAACACTGTCACCATGGGAAATGTCACCATGGGCACTGTCACCATGGACACTGTCACCATGAGCACTATCATCATGGGCTGTGCTACCATGAGGAATTTCACCATCGGAACTCCAACCATGTACACCGCCAGCATGAGCACAGTCACCATGGGCAGTGTCACCATGAGCACTATCACCATGAGCACTATCACCATGTGCACTATCACCACGGACACTGTCACCGTGAGAACTATCACCGTGAGCACTGTCACCATGAGAACTGTCACCATGGGCACTGTAACCATGGGAACTGTCACCATGAGCACTATCACCGTGACCACTATCAACATGGGCAGTGTCACCGTGAGCACTATCTCCGTGAACACTTTCACCATGACTACTATCACCGTGGGCACTATAAGCATGAGCACTATCACCATGATCACTATCACCAAGGGCACTGTCACCATGAGCACTATCACCGTGGACAATGTCACCATGAGAACTATCACCGTGAGCACTATCACCATGGGAAGTGTCACCGTGAGAACTGTCACCATGGACATTGTCACCGTGGGCACTGTCACCATGAGCACTGTCACCATGAGCACTGTCACTGTTGGTACTGTCACCATGAGCAATGTCACCATTGGCACTGTCACCATGTGCCCTGTCACCATAGGCACTGTCACCGTGGACACTGTCACCATGAACAATATCATCATAGGCAGTGCCACCATAAGGAATTTCACCATGGGAACTCCAACCATGTATAGCACCAGCATGAGCATAGTCATCATGGTCAGTGTCACCATGAATACTGCCACCATGGGCACTTTCAACATGGGCACAGTCACCATGCGAACTATCACCATAAGGACTACCACCATGAGCAATATTACTATGAACACTATCACCAAGGACACTGTCAACGTCAGCACTATCACCGTAAGCACTATCACCATGAGCACTGTCACCGTGAGCACTGTCACCATGGGCAATTTCAACATGGCCACTGTCACCATGGGCACTGTCACCATGGGAACTCTCACCATGAACACTGTCACCATGGGAAATGTCATTATGGGCAGTGTCACCTTGGGCACTGTCACCATGGGCAGTGTCACCATGAGCACTATTACCATGAGCAGTATCACCATGAGCACTATCACCATGGGCACTGTCACAGTGAGCACTATTACCATGGGTACTATCACCAAGGGCACTGTCATCGTGAACACTGTCACCATGAGCACTGTTACCGTGGGCCTTGCCACCATGAGCACTGTCATCATGGCCACTGTCACCATGCGGACTGCCACCATGAGCACTATCACAGTGGGCACTGTCACCATGAGAACTGTCACCATGGGCAGTGTATCCATGGGAACTGTCACCATGGGCACTATCATGGTGAGCACTATCACCATGGGAACTGTCACCATCGGAACAGTCACCATGCGCACTGTAACCATTGGCACTGCCACAGTGAGCACTGTCACAGTGAGCACTGTCACCATGGGAACTGTCACCATGTGCAGTGTCACCATGGGAACTCTCACTATGAGCACTGTCACCATGGGAAATGTCACTATGGGCAGTGTCACCATGGGCACTGTCACCATGGGTAGTGTCACCATGAGCACTATTACCATGAGCACTATCACCATGAGCACTATCATCACGGGCAGTGCCACCATGAGCACTATCACCGTGAGCACTATCACCATGGGTAGTGTCACCATGAGCAATATCACCATGGGCACTGTCACCATGAGCACTATTACAATGGGCATTATCACCATGAGCACTATCACCGTGAGCACTTTCAGTGTGGGCATTGTCACCATGTGCACTGTCACCATGAGCACTGACACCATGAGCACTATCACCATGGCAAAGTTGACCATGGGAATGGTCACCATGGGCAATGTCAACATGAGCACTGTCACCATGGGCACTGTCACCATGGGCACTGTCACCATGGGTATGCTGACCATGGGCACTTTCAACATGGGCACTGTCACCATGTGAAAAGTCACCATGAGCACTATCACCATGAGCACTATCACCAAGGGCACTGTCACCATGAGCACTGTCACCGTGTGCACTGTCACAGTGGGCACTATCAACATGAGCACTGTCATCATGAGCACTGTCACCATAGGAAATGTCACAGTGAGCACTGTCACTGTGGGCACTATCACCGTGGGCACTGTCACCATAGGCACTGTCACCATGGACACTGTCACCATGAGCACTATCATCATCGGCAGTGCTACCATGAGGAATTTCACCATGAGAACTTCAACCGTGTACACCACCAGCTTTAGCACAGTCACCATGGGCTGTGTCACCATGTGCAGTGTCACCATGGGCACTGTCTCCATGCGAACTGTCACCATGAGCACTGTCACCATGGGCAATGTCACCATGAGCACTGTCACTGTGGGCACTGTCACCATGGGAACTGTCACCATGAGCACTATCACCGTGAGCACTATCACCATGGGCAGTGTCACTGTGAGCAATATCACCATCGCACTGTCACCGTGAGCACTATTAACAAGGGTACTATCACCAAGGGCACTGTCACCATGAGCACTGTCATCATGGGCACTGTCACCATAGGAACTGTCACCGTGAGCACTGTCACTGTGGGCACTATCACCCTGAGCACTATCAAAATGGGCACTGTCACCATAGGCACTGTCACCATGGACACTGTCACCATGAGCACTATCATCATGGGCAGTGCTACCATGAGCAATTTCACCATCGGAACTCCATCCATGTACACCGCCAGCGTGAGCACAGTCAACATGGGCAGTGTCACCATGAGCAGTGTCCCCATGGGCACTTTCAACATGGGCCCTATCACCATGCGAACTGTCACCATGAGCACTATCACCATGAGCACTGTCACCATGAGCATAGTCACCATCGGGTCTGTCACCATGAGCACTATGACCGTGTGCACTATCACCATAGGTAGTGTCACGGTGAGCAATATCACCATGGGCACTGTCACCATGAGCACTATTACCATGGGCACTATCACCATGAGCACTATCACAGTGAGCACTGTCACCGTGGGCAATGTCACCATGTGCACTGTCACCATGAGCACTGTCGCCATGAGCACTATCACCATGGGAAGTGTCAACATGGGAACGGTCACCATGGGCACTGTCAACGTGAGCACTGTCAGCATGGGAACTCTCACCAGGAGCACTGTCTCCATGGGAAATGTCACCCTGGACACTGTTCACTATGGGAAGTGTCACCATGAGCACTGTCACCATGGGCACTGTCACTATGGACACTGTCTCCATGGGCACTCTCACCATGGACACTGTCACTGTGGAAAATGTCACCATGGGCACTGTAACCATCTACACTGTCCCCAGGAGCACTATCACCATGGACACTGTATCCATCAGCATTGTCCCCATGGGCACTGTCAATATGAGCACTGTCACCATGGGAACTCTCACCATGAGCACTGTCACCATGGCCAGTGTCACCATGGCCACTGTCACCATAAGCACTGTCACAAAGGGAAATGTCACCATGGGCACTCTCACCATTTGCTCTGTCACCGTGGGCACTGTCACCATAAGCACTGTCACCATGAGCACTGTTCAACATGGGCACTGTCACCTAGAGCACTGCCACTGTGGGCACTATCACCGTGAGCACTGTCACCATGAGCACTGTCACCATGGACACTGTCACCATGAGCATTGTGACCTTGAGCACTGTCACCATGGGAACTTTCACCATGGGCACTGTAACCATGGGCACTGTCACCATGGACAATGTCACCTTGGGAACCGTCACCATGGAAAATGTCACCATGGGCACTGTTGGCCATGGACACTGTCACCATGGGCACTGTGAACATGAGCACTGTCACCATGTAAACTCTTACCATGAACACTGTCACCATGGGATATGTCACCATGGGCACTGTCACCATGGACACTGTCACCATGAGCACTATCATCATGGGCTGTGCTACCATGAGGAATTTCACCATCGGAACTCCAACCATGTACACCGCCAGCATGAGCACAGTCACCATGGGCAGTGTCACCATGAGCACTATCACCATGAGCACTATCACCATGTGCACTATCACCACGGACACTGTCACCGTGAGAACTATCACCGTGAGCACTGTCACCATGAGAACTGTCACCATGGGCACTGTAACCATGGGAACTGTCACCATGAGCACTATCACCGTGACCACTATCAACATGGGCAGTGTCACCGTGAGCACTATCTCCGTGAACACTTTCACCATGACTACTATCACCGTGGGCACTATAAGCATGAGCACTATCACCATGAGCACTGTCACTGCGGGCACTGTCACCGTGTTCACTGTCACCATGAGCACTGTAACCATGAGCCCTATCACCATGGGAACTGTCACCATGGGAACAGTCACTATGGGCACTGCCATGATGAGCACTGTCACCATGGGAACTCTCACCATGAGCACTATCACCATGGGCACTGTCACCATGGGCACTGTCACCATGGGCGCTGTCACCATGGAAACTGTCACCATGAGCACTATAATCATGGGCAGTGCCACCATAAGGAATTTCACCATTGTAACACCAACCATATACACCGCCAGCATGAGCACAGTCACCATGGGGACTGTCAACATGAGCACTGTCACCATGGGAAATGTCTACATGAGCACTATCACCATGATCACTATCACCAAGGGCACTGTCACCATGAGCACTATCACCGTGGACAATGTCACCATGAGAACTATCACCGTGAGCACTATCACCATGGGAAGTGTCACCGTGAGAACTGTCACCATGGACATTGTCACCGTGGGCACTGTCACCATGAGCACTGTCACCATGAGCACTGTCACTGTTGGTACTGTCACCATGAGCAATGTCACCATTGGCACTGTCACCATGTGCCCTGTCACCATAGGCACTGTCACCGTGGACACTGTCACCATGAACAATATCATCATAGGCAGTGCCACCATAAGGAATTTCACCATGGGAACTCCAACCATGTATAGCACCAGCATGAGCATAGTCATCATGGTCAGTGTCACCATGAACACTGCCACCATGGGCACTTTCAACATGGGCACAGTCACCATGCGAACTATCACCATAAGGACTACCACCATGAGCAATATTACTATGAACACTATCACCAAGGACACTGTCAACGTCAGCACTATCACCGTAAGCACTATCACCATGAGCACTGTCACCGTGAGCACTGTCACCATGGGCAATTTCAACATGGCCACTGTCACCATGGGCACTGTCACCATGGGAACTCTCACCATGAACACTGTCACCATGGGAAATGTCATTATGGGCAGTGTCACCTTGGGCACTGTCACCATGGGCAGTGTCACCATGAGCACTATTACCATGAGCAGTATCACCATGAGCACTATCACCATGGGCACTGTCACAGTGAGCACTATTACCATGGGTACTATCACCAAGGGCACTGTCATCGTGAACACTGTCACCATGAGCACTGTTACCGTGGGCCTTGCCACCATGAGCACTGTCATCATGGCCACTGTCACCATGCGGACTGCCACCATGAGCACTATCACAGTGGGCACTGTCACCATGAGAACTGTCACCATGGGCAGTGTATCCATGGGAACTGTCACCATGGGCACTATCATGGTGAGCACTATCACCATGGGAACTGTCACCATCGGAACAGTCACCATGCGCACTGTAACCATTGGCACTGCCACAGTGAGCACTGTCACAGTGAGCACTGTCACCATGGGAACTGTCACCATGTGCAGTGTCACCATGGGAACTCTCACTATGAGCACTGTCACCATGGGAAATGTCACTATGGGCAGTGTCACCATGGGCACTGTCACCATGGGTAGTGTCACCATGAGCACTATTACCATGAGCACTATCACCATGAGCACTATCATCACGGGCAGTGTCACCATGAGCACTATCACCGTGAGCACTATCACCATGGGTAGTGTCACCATGAGCAATATCACCATGGGCACTGTCACCATGAGCACTATTACAATGGGCATTATCACCATGAGCACTATCACCGTGAGCACTTTCAGTGTGGGCATTGTCACCATGTGCACTGTCACCATGAGCACTGTCACCATGAGCACTATCACCATGGCAAAGTTGACCATGGGAATGGTCACCATGGGCAATGTCAACATGAGCACTGTCACCATGGGCACTGTCACCATGGGCACTGTCACCATGGGTATGCTGACCATGGGCACTTTCAACATGGGCACTCTCACCATGCAAAAAGTCACCATGAGCACTATCACCATGAGCACTATCACCAAGGGCACTGTCACCATGAGCACTGTCACCGTGTGCACTGTCACAGTGGGCACTATCAACATGAGCACTGTCATCATGAGCACTGTCACCATAGGAAATGTCACAGTGAGCACTGTCACTGTGGGCACTATCACCGTGGGCACTGTCACCATAGGCACTGTCACCATGGACACTGTCACCATGAGCACTATCATCATCGGCAGTGCTACCATGAGGAATTTCACCATCGGAACTCCAACCAAGTACAACGCCAGCATGAGCACAGTCATTATGGGCAGTGCCACTATGAGCACTGTCTCCATGGGCACTTTCAACATGGGCCCTGTCACCATGCGAACTATCTCCATGAGCACTATCAGCATGAGCAATTTCACCATGAGCACTGTCACCATGGGCACTGTCACAATGAGCACTGTCACCATGGGCACTGTAACCATGGGGACGTTCACCCTGAGCACTATCACCGTGAGCACTATCACCATGGGCAGGGTCACCGTGAGCAATATCACCAAGGGCACTGTGACTGTGAGCACTATTACCATGGGCACTGTCTCCATGTGAACTGTCACCATGAGCACTGTCACCATGGGCAATGTCACCATGAGCACTGTCACTGTGGGCACTGTCACCATGGGAACTGTCACCATGAGCACTATCACCGTGAGCACTATCACCATGGGCAGTGTCACTGTGAGCAATATCACCATCGCACTGTCACCGTGAGCACTATTAACAAGGGTACTATCACCAAGGGCACTGTCACCATGAGCACTGTCATCATGGGCACTGTCACCATAGGAACTGTCACCGTGAGCACTGTCACTGTGGGCACTATCACCCTGAGCACTATCAAAATGGGCACTGTCACCATAGGCACTGTCACCATGGACACTGTCACCATGAGCACTATCATCATGGGCAGTGCTACCATGAGCAATTTCACCATCGGAACTCCATCCATGTACACCGCCAGCGTGAGCACAGTCAACATGGGCAGTGTCACCATGAGCAGTGTCCCCATGGGCACTTTCAACATGGGCCCTATCACCATGCGAACTGTCACCATGAGCACTATCACCATGAGCACTGTCACCATGAGCATAGTCACCATCGGGTCTGTCACCATGAGCACTATGACCGTGTGCACTATCACCATAGGTAGTGTCACGGTGAGCAATATCACCATGGGCACTGTCACCATGAGCACTATTACCATGGGCACTATCACCATGAGCACTATCACAGTGAGCACTGTCACCGTGGGCAATGTCACCATGTGCACTGTCACCATGAGCACTGTCACCATGAGCACTATCACCATGGGAAGTGTCAACATGGGAACGGTCACCATGGGCACTGTCAACGTGAGCACTGTCAGCATGGGAACTCTCACCAGGAGCACTGTCTCCATGGGAAATGTCACCCTGGACACTGTTCACTATGGGAAGTGTCACCATGAGCACTGTCACCATGGGCACTGTCACTATGGACACTGTCTCCATGGGCACTCTCACCATGGACACTGTCACTGTGGAAAATGTCACCATGGGCACTGTAACCATCTACACTGTCCCCAGGAGCACTATCACCATGGACACTGTATCCATCAGCATTGTCCCCATGGGCACTGTCAATATGAGCACTGTCACCATGGGAACTCTCACCATGAGCACTGTCACCATGGCCAGTGTCACCATGGCCACTGTCACCATAAGCACTGTCACAAAGGGAAATGTCACCATGGGCACTCTCATCATTTGCTCTGTCACCGTGGGCACTATCACCGTGAGCACTGTCACCATGAGCACTGTCACCATGGACACTGTCACCATGAGCATTGTGACCTTGAGCACTGTCACCATGGGAACTTTCACCATGGGCACTGTAACCATGGGCACTGTCACCATGGACAATGTCACCTTGGGAACCGTCACCATGGAAAATGTCACCATGGGCACTGTTGGCCATGGACACTGTCACCATGGGCACTGTGAACATGAGCACTGTCACCATGTAAACTCTTACCATGAACACTGTCACCATGGGAAATGTCACCATGGGCACTGTCACCATGGACACTGTCACCATGAGCACTATCATCATGGGCTGTGCTACCATGAGGAATTTCACCATCGGAACTCCAACCATGTACACCGCCAGCATGAGCACAGTCACCATGGGCAGTGTCACCATGAGCACTATCACCATGAGCACTATCACCATGTGCACTATCACCACGGACACTGTCACCGTGAGAACTATCACCGTGAGCACTGTCACCATGAGAACTGTCACCATGGGCACTGTAACCATGGGAACTGTCACCATGAGCACTATCACCGTGACCACTATCAACATGGGCAGTGTCACCGTGAGCACTATCTCCGTGAACACTTTCACCATGACTACTATCACCGTGGGCACTATAAGCATGAGCACTATCACCATGATCACTATCACCAAGGGCACTGTCACCATGAGCACTATCACCGTGGACAATGTCACCATGAGAACTATCACCGTGAGCACTATCACCATGGGAAGTGTCACCGTGAGAACTGTCACCATGGACATTGTCACCGTGGGCACTGTCACCATGAGCACTGTCACCATGAGCACTGTCACTGTTGGTACTGTCACCATGAGCAATGTCACCATTGGCACTGTCACCATGTGCCCTGTCACCATAGGCACTGTCACCGTGGACACTGTCACCATGAACAATATCATCATAGGCAGTGCCACCATAAGGAATTTCACCATGGGAACTCCAACCATGTATAGCACCAGCATGAGCATAGTCATCATGGTCAGTGTCACCATGAACACTGCCACCATGGGCACTTTCAACATGGGCACAGTCACCATGCGAACTATCACCATAAGGACTACCACCATGAGCAATATTACTATGAACACTATCACCAAGGACACTGTCAACGTCAGCACTATCACCGTAAGCACTATCACCATGAGCACTGTCACCGTGAGCACTGTCACCATGGGCAATTTCAACATGGCCACTGTCACCATGGGCACTGTCACCATGGGAACTCTCACCATGAACACTGTCACCATGGGAAATGTCATTATGGGCAGTGTCACCTTGGGCACTGTCACCATGGGCAGTGTCACCATGAGCACTATTACCATGAGCAGTATCACCATGAGCACTATCACCATGGGCACTGTCACATTGAGCACTATTACCATGGGTACTATCACCAAGGGCACTGTCATCGTGAACACTGTCACCATGAGTACTGTTACCGTGGGCCTTGCCACCATGAGCACTGTCATCATGGCCACTGTCACCATGCGGACTGCCACCATGAGCACTATCACAGTGGGCACTGTCACCATGAGAACTGTCACCATGGGCAGTGTATCCATGGGAACTGTCACCATGGGCACTATCATGGTGAGCACTATCACCATGGGAACTGTCACCATCGGAACAGTCACCATGCGCACTGTAACCATTGGCACTGCCACAGTGAGCACTGTCACAGTGAGCACTGTCACCATGGGAACTGTCACCATGTGCAGTGTCACCATGGGAACTCTCACTATGAGCACTGTCACCATGGGAAATGTCACTATGGGCAGTGTTACCATGGGCACTGTCACCATGGGTAGTGTCACCATGAGCACTATTACCATGAGCACTATCACCATGAGCACTATCATCACGGGCAGTGCCACCATGAGCACTATCACCGTGAGCACTATCACCATGGGTAGTGTCACCATGAGCAATATCACCATGGGCACTGTCACCATGAGCACTATTACAATGGGCATTATCACCATGAGCACTATCACCGTGAGCACTTTCAGTGTGGGCATTGTCACCATGTGCACTGTCACCATGAGCACTGTCACCATGAGCACTATCACCATGGCAAAGTTGACCATGGGAATGGTCACCATGGGCGATGTCAACATGAGCACTGTCACCATGGGCACTGTCACCATGGGCACTGTCACCATGGGTATGCTGACCATGGGCACTTTCAACATGGGCACTGTCACCATGCGAAAAGTCACCATGAGCACTATCACCATGAGCACTATCACCAAGGGCACTGTCACCATGAGCACTGTCACCGTGTGCACTGTCACAGTGGGCACTATCAACATGAGCACTGTCATCATGAGCACTGTCACCATAGGAAATGTCACAGTGAGCACTGTCACTGTGGGCACTATCACCGTGGGCACTGTCACCATAGGCACTGTCACCATGGGCGCTGTCACCATGGAAA
>NW_026777933.1:0-69197 GCF_028023285.1 Balaenoptera ricei
CTAACCCTAACCCTAGGCTACCCTTGACTGCTTCTGCCTCCAATAGTTTTCCTAAGCACTAGTGTTTTAAGGAACAGCTTAAAAAGAGAATCCTAATGTGATTTCTTTATAATGGGTGTGTTCCTTATCTTATCCTAGTGTCTAAACTCTTCTCCATGGCTGGACCTCCAAATAATATTCCTTTACGTGCTAAGGGGTATCTAGAGAGTGGGATAGGTTTAATAACTACCCTAACCCTAACACGTACCCTAACCCTAACCCCTACCCTAACCCTAACACGTACCCTAATCCTAACCCGTACCCTACAACGAGCCCTAACCCTAACACTAACCCTAACCCTAACCCTAACCCATACCCTACACCGTACACGGACCCGTCCCCGAACCCGTACCCTAAGCCGTACCCTATCCCTAAACCTAAGCCTAACCCTAACCCTAGGCTACCCTTGACTGCTTCTGCCTCCAATAGATTTCCTAAGCACTAGTGTTTTAAGGAACAGCTTAAAAAGAGAATCCTAATGTGATTTCTTTATAATGGGTGTGTTCCTTATCTTATCCTAGTGTGTAAACTCTTCTCCATGGCTGGACCCCCAAATAATATTCCTTTACGTGCTAAGGGGTATCTAGAGAATGGGATAGGTTTAATAACAACCCTAACCCTAACGCGTATCCTAACCCTAACACGTACCCTAATCCTAACCCGTACCCTAAACCGAGCCCTAATCCTAACACTAACCCTAACCCTAACCCTAACCCATACCCTACACCGTACACGGACCCCTCCCCGAACCCGTACCCTAAGCCATACCCTAACCCTAACCCTAAGCCTAACCCTAACCCTAGGCTACCCTTGACTGCTTCTGCCTCCAATAGATTTCCTAAGCACTAGTGTTTTAAGGAACAGCTTAAAAAGAGAATCTTAATGTGATTTCTTTATAATGGGTGTGTTCCTTATCTTATCCTACTGTGTAAACTCTTCTCCATGGCTGGACCCATAAATAATATTCCTTTACGTGCTAAGGGGTATCTAGAGAATGGGATATGTTTAATAACAACCCTAACCCTAACGCGTATCCTAACCCTAACCCCTACCCTAACCCTAACATGTACCCTAATCCTAACCCGTACCCTAAACCGAGCCCTAACCCTAACACTAACCCTAACCCTAACCCTAACCCATACCCTACACCGTACACGGACCCCTCCCCGAACCCGTACCCTAAGCCGTACCCTAACCCTAACCCTAAGCCTAACCCTAACCCTAGGCTACCCTTGACTGCTTCTGCTTCCAATAGATTTCCTAAGCACTAGTGTTTTAAGGAACAGCTTAAAAAGAGAATCCTAATGTGATTTCTTTATAATGGGTGTTTTCCTTATCTTATCCTAGTGTCTAAATTCTTCTCCATGGCTGGACCCCCAAATAATATTCCTTTACGTGCTAAGGGGTATCTAGATAGTGGGATAGGTTTAATAACTACCCTAACCCTAACGCGTACCCTAAACCTAACCCCTACCCTAACCCTAACACGTACCCTAATCCTAACCCGTACCCTAAACCGAGCCCTAACACAAACACTAACCCTAAACCTAACCGTAACCCATACCTTACGCCGTACCCGAACACCTCCCTGAACCCGTACCCTAAGCCTTACCCTAACCCTAACCCTAACCCTAAGCTACCCTTGACTGCTTCTGCCTCCAATCGATTTCCTAAGCACTAGTGCTTTAAGGAACAGGTTAAAAAGAGAATCCTAATGTGATTTCTTGATAATGGGTGTGTTCCTTATCTTATCCTAGTGTCTAAACTCTTCTCCATGGCTGGACCCCCAAATAATATTCCTTTACGTGCTAAGGGGTATCTAGAGAGTGGGATAGGTTTAATAACTACCCTAACCCTAACGCGTACCCTAAACCTAACCCCTACCCTAAACCTAACACGTACTCTAATCCTAACCCGTACCCTAAAATGAGCCCTAACCCTAACACTAACCCTAACCCTAACCCTAACCCATACCCTACACTGTTCATGGACCCCTCCCCGAACCCGTACCCTAAGCCGTATCCTAACCCTAACCCTAAGCCTAACCCTAACCCTAGGCTACCCTTGACTGCTTCTGCCTCCAATAGTTTTCCTAAGCACTAGTGTTTTAAGGAACAGCTTAAAAAGAGAATCCTAATGTGATTTCTTTATAATGGGTGTGTTCCTTATCTTATCCTAGTGTCTAAACTCTTCTCCATGGCTGGACCTCCAAATAATATTCCTTTACGTGCTAAGGGGTATCTAGAGAGTGGGATAGGTTTAATAACTACCCTAACCCTAACACGTACCCTAACCCTAACCCCTACCCTAACCCTAACACGTACCCTAATCCTAACCCGTACCCTACAACGAGCCCTAACCCTAACACTAACCCTAACCCTAACCCTAACCCATACCCTACACCGTACACGGACCCGTCCCCGAACCCGTACCCTAAGCCGTACCCTAACCCTAACCCTAAGCCTAACCCTAACCCTAGGCTACCCTTGACTGCTTCTACCTCCAATAGATTTCCTAAGCACTAGTGTTTTAAGGAACAGCTTAAAAAGAGAATCCTAATGTGATTTCTTTATAATGGGTGTGTTCCTTATCTTATCCTAGTGTGTAAACTTTTCTCCATGGCTGGACCCCCAAATAATATTCCTTTACGTGCTAAGGGGTATCTAGAGAATGGGATAGGTTTAATAACAACCCTAACCCTAACGCGTATCCTAACCCTAACATGTACCCTAATCCTAACCCGTATCCTAAACCGAGCCCTAACCCTAACACTAACCCTAACCCTAACCCTAACCCATACCCTACACCGTACACGGACCCCTCCCCGAACCCGTACCCTAAGCCATACCCTAACCCTAACCCTAAGCCTAACCCTAACCCTAGGCTACCCTTGACTGCTTCTGCCTCCAATAGATTTCCTAAGCACTAGTGTTTTAAGGAACAGCTTAAAAAGAGAATCTTAATGTGATTTCTTTATAATGGGTGTGTTCCTTATCTTATCCTACTGTGTAAACTCTTCTCCATGGCTGGACCCATAAATAATATTCCTTTACGTGCTAAGGGGTATCTAGAGAATGGGATATGTTTAATAACAACCCTAACCCTAACGCGTATCCTAACCCTAACCCCTACCCTAACCCTAACATGTACCCTAATCCTAACCCGTACCCTAAACCGAGCCCTAACCCTAACACTAACCCTAACCCTAACCCTAACCCATACCCTACACCGTACACGGACCCCTCCCCGAACCCGTACCCTAAGCCGTACCCTAACCCTAACCCTAAGCCTAACCCTAACCCTAGGCTACCCTTGACTGCTTCTGCTTCCAATAGATTTCCTAAGCACTAGTGTTTTAAGGAACAGCTTAAAAAGAGAATCCTAATGTGATTTCTTTATAATGGGTGTTTTCCTTATCTTATCCTAGTGTCTAAATTCTTCTCCATGGCTGGACCCCCAAATAATATTCCTTTACGTGCTAAGGGGTATCTAGATAGTGGGATAGGTTTAATAACTACCCTAACCCTAACGCGTACCCTAAACCTAACCCCTACCCTAACCCTAACACGTACCCTAATCCTAACCCGTACCCTAAACCGAGCCCTAACACAAACACTAACCCTAAACCTAACCGTAACCCATACCTTACGCCGTACCCGAACACCTCCCTGAACCCGTACCCTAAGCCTTACCCTAACCCTAACCCTAACCCTAAGCTACCCTTGACTGCTTCTGCCTCCAATCGATTTCCTAAGCACTAGTGCTTTAAGGAACAGGTTAAAAAGAGAATCCTAATGTGATTTCTTGATAATGGGTGTGTTCCTTATCTTATCCTAGTGTCTAAACTCTTCTCCATGGCTGGACCCCCAAATAATATTCCTTTACGTGCTAAGGGGTATCTAGAGAGTGGGATAGGTTTAATAACTACCCTAACCCTAACGCGTACCCTAAACCTAACCCCTACCCTAAACCTAACACGTACTCTAATCCTAACCCGTACCCTAAAATGAGCCCTAACCCTAACACTAACCCTAACCCTAACCCTAACCCATACCCTACACTGTTCATGGACCCCTCCCCGAACCCGTACCCTAAGCCGTATCCTAACCCTAACCCTAAGCCTAACCCTAACCCTAGGCTACCCTTGACTGCTTCTGCCTCCAATAGTTTTCCTAAGCACTAGTGTTTTAAGGAACAGCTTAAAAAGAGAATCCTAATGTGATTTCTTTATAATGGGTGTGTTCCTTATCTTATCCTAGTGTCTAAACTCTTCTCCATGGCTGGACCTCCAAATAATATTCCTTTACGTGCTAAGGGGTATCTAGAGAGTGGGATAGGTTTAATAACTACCCTAACCCTAACACGTACCCTAACCCTAACCCCTACCCTAACCCTAACACGTACCCTAATCCTAACCCGTACCCTACAACGAGCCCTAACCCTAACACTAACCCTAACCCTAACCCTAACCCATACCCTACACCGTACACGGACCCGTCCCCGAACCCGTACCCTAAGCCGTACCCTAACCCTAACCCTAAGCCTAACCCTAACCCTAGGCTACCCTTGACTGCTTCTACCTCCAATAGATTTCCTAAGCACTAGTGTTTTAAGGAACAGCTTAAAAAGAGAATCCTAATGTGATTTCTGTATAATGGGTGTGTTCCTTATCTTATCCTAGTGTGGAAACTCTTCTCCATGGCTGGACCCTCAAATAATATTCCTTTACGTGCTAAGGGTTATGTAGAGAATGGGATAGGTTTAATAACAACCCTAACCCTAACGCGTATCCTAACCCTAACCCCTACCCTAACCCTAACATGTACCCTAATCCTAAACCGTACCCTAAACCGAGCCCTAACCCTAACCCTAACACTAACACTAACCCTAACCCATACCCTACACCGTACACGGACTCCTCCCCGAACCCGTACCCTAAGCCGTACCCTAACCCTAACCCTAAGCCTAACCCTAACCCTAGGCTACCCTTGACAGCTTCTGCTTCCAATAGATTTCCTAAGCACTAGTGTTTTAAGGAACAGCTTAAAAAGAGAATCCTAATGTGATTTCTTTATAATGGGTGTGTTCCTTATTTATCCTAGTGTCTAAATTTTTCTCCATGGCTGGACCCCCAAATAATATTCCTTTACGTGCTAAGGGGTATCTAGAGAGTGGGATAGGTTTAATAACTACCCTAACCCTAACGCGTACCGTAACCCTAACCCCTACCCTAAACCTAACACGTACTCTAATCCTAACCCATACCCTAAAATGAGCCCTAACCCTAACCCTAACCCTAACCCATACTCTACACTGTACATGGACCCCTCCCCGAACCCGTACCCTAAGCCGTACCCTATCCCTAACCCTAAGCCTAACCCTAACCCTAGGCTACCCTTGACTGCTTCTGCCTCCAATAGATTTCCTAAGCACTAGTGTTTTAAGGAACAGCTTAAAAAGAGAATCCTAATGTGATTTCTTTATAATGGGTGTGTTCCTTATCTTATCCTAGTGTCTAAACTCTTCTCCATGGCTGGACCCCCAAATAATATTCCTTTACGTCCTAAGGGGTATCTAGAGAGTGGGATAGGTTTAATAACTACCCTAACCCTAAGCCCTACCCTAACCCTAACCCCTACCCTAACCCTAACACGTACCCTAATCCTAACCCGTACCCTAAACCGAGCCCTAACCCTAACACTAACCCTAACCCTAACCCTAACCCATACCCTACACCGTACACGGACCCCTCACCGAACCCGTACCCTAAGCCGTACCCTAACCCTAACCCTAAGCCTAACCCTAACCCTAGGCTACCCTTGACTGCTTCTGCCTCCAATAGATTTCCTAAGCACTAGTGTTTTAAGGAACAGCTTAAAAAGAGAATCCTAATGTGATTTCTTTATAATGGGTGTGTTCCTTATCTTTTCCTAGTGTCTAAATTCTTCTCCATGGCTGGACCCCAAATAATATTCCTTTACGTGCTAAGGGGTATCTAGAGAGTGGGATAGGTTTAATAACTACCCTAACCCTAACGCGTACCCTAACCCTAACCCCTACCCTAAACCTAACACGTACTCTAATCCTAACCCGTACCCTAAAATGAGCCCTAACCCTAACACTAACCCTAACCCTAACCCTAACCCATACCCTACACCGTACACGGACCCCTCCCCGAACCCGTACCCTAAGCCGTACCCTAACCCTAACCCTAAGCCTAACCCTAACCCTAGGCTACCCTTGACTGCTTCTGCCTCCAATAGATTTCCTAAGCACTAGTGTTTTAAGGAACAGCTTAAAAAGAGAATCCTAATGTGATTTCTTTATAATGGGTGTGTTCCTTATCTTATCCTAGTGTGTAAACTCTTCTCCATGGCTGGACCCTCAAATAATATTCCTTTACGTGCTAAGGGTTATCTAGAGAATGGGATAGGTTTAATAACAACCCTAACCCTAACGCGTACCCTAACCCTAACCCCTACCCTAACCCTAACATGTACCCTAATCCTAAACCGTACCCTAAACCGAGCCCTAACCCTAACACTAACCCTAACCCTAACCCTAACCCATACCCTACACCGTACACGGACTCCTCCCCGAACCCGTACCCTAAGCCGTACCCTAACCCTAACCCTAAGCCTAACCCTAACCCTAGGCTACCCTTGACAGCTTCTGCTTCCAATAGATTTCCTAAGCACTAGTGTTTTAAGGAAGAGCTTAAAAAGAGAATCCTAATGTGATTTCTTTATAATGGGTGTGTTCCTTATCTTATCCTAGTGTCTAAATTTTTCTCCATGGCTGGACCCCCAAATAATATTCCTTTACGTGCTAAGGGGTATCTAGAGAGTGGGATAGGTTTAATAACTACCCTAACCCTAACGCGTACCCTAACCCTAACCCCTACCCTAAACCTAACACGTACTCTAATCCTAACCCATACCCTAAAATGAGCCCTAACCCTAACCCTAACCCTAACCCATACCCTACACTGTACATGGACCCTTCCCCGAACCCGTACCCTAAGCCGTACCCTATCCCTAACCCTAAGCCTAACCCTAACCCTAGGCTACCCTTGACTGCTTCTGCCTCCAATAGATTTCCTAAGCAGTAGTGTTTTAAGGAACAGCTTAAAAAGAGAATCCTAATGTGATTTCTTTATAATGGGTGTGTTCCTTATCTTATCCTAGTGTCTAAACTCTTCTCCATGGCTGGACCCCCAAATAATATTCCTTTACGTGCTAAGGGGTATCTAGAGAGTGGGATAGGTTTAATAACTACCCTAACCCTAACGCGTACCCTAACCCTAACCCCTACCCTAAACCTAACACGTACTCTAATCCTAACCCGTACCCTAAAATGAGCCCTAACCCTAACACTAACCCTAACCCTAACCCTAACCCATACCCTACACCGTACACGGACCCCTCCCCGAACCCGTACCCTAAGCCGTACCCTAACCCTAACCCTAAGCCTAACCCTAACCCTAGGCTACCCTTGACTGCTTCTGCCTCCAATAGATTTCCTAAGCACTAGTGTTTTAAGGAACAGCTTAAAAAGAGAATCCTAATGTGATTTCTGTATAATGGGTGTGTTCCTTATCTTATCCTAGTGTCTAAACTCTTCTCCATGGCTGGACCCCCAAATAATATTCCTTTACGTGCTAAGGGGTATCTAGAGAGTGGGATAGGTTTAATAACTACCCTAACCCTAACCCCTACCCTAACCCTAACCCCTACCCTAACCCTAACACGTACCCTAATCCTAACCCGTACCCTAAACCGAGCCCTAACCCTAACACTAACCCTAACCCTAACCCTAACCCATACCCTACACCGTACACGGACCCCTCCCCGAACCCGTACCCTAAGCCGTACCCTAACCCTAACCCTAAGCCTAACCCTAACCCTAGGCTACCCTTGACTGCTTCTGCCTCCAATAGATTTCCTAAGCACTAGTGTTTTAAGGAACAGCTTAAAAAGAGAATCCTAATGTGATTTCTTTATAATGGGTGTGTTCCTTATCTTATCCTAGTGTCTAAATTCTTCTCCATGGCTGGACCCCAAATAATATTCCTTTACGTGCTAAGGGGTATCTAGAGAGTGGGATAGGTTTAATAACTACCCTAACCCTAACGCGTACCCTAACCCTAACCCCTACCCTAAACCTAACACGTACTCTAATCCTAACCCGAACCCTAAAATGAGCCCTAACCCTAACACTAACCCTAACCCTAACCCTAACCCATACCCTACACCGTACACGGACCCCTCCCCGAACCCGTACCCTAAGCCGTACCCTATCCCTAACCCTAAGCCTAACCCTAACCCTAGGCTACCCTTGACTGCTTCTGCCTCCAATAGATTTCCTATGCAGTAGTGTTTTAAGGAACAGCTTAAAAAGAGAATCCTAATGTGATTTCTTTATAATGGGTGTGTTCCTTATCTTATCCTAGTGTCTAAACTCTTCTCCATGGCTGGACCCCCAAATAATATTCCTTTACGTGCTAAGGGGTATCTAGAGAGTGGGATAGGTTTAATAACTACCCTAATCCTAACGCGTACCCTAACCCTAACCCCTACCCTAAACCTAACACGTACTCTAATCCTAACCCGTACCCTAAAATGAGCCCTAACCCTAACACTAACCCTAACCCTAACCCTAACCCATACCCTACACCATACACGGACCCCTCCCCGAACCCGTACCCTAAGCCGTACCCTAACCCTAACCCTAAGCCTAACCCTAACCCTAGGCTACCCTTGACTGCTTCTGCCTCCAGTAGATGTCCTAAGCACTAGTGTTTTAAGGAACAGCTTAAAAAGAGAATCCTAATGTGATTTCTTTATAATGGGTGTGTTCCTTATCTTATCCTAGTGTCTAAACTCTTCTCCATGGCTGGACCCCAAATAATATTCCTTTACGTGCTAAGGGGTATCTAGAGAGTGGGATAGGTTTAATCACTACCCTAACCCTAACGCATACCCTAACCCTAACCCCTACCCTAACCCTAACACGTACCCTAATCCTAACCCGTACCCTAAACTGAGCCCTAATCCTAACACTAACCCTAACCCTAACCCTAACCCATACCCTACACCGTACACGGACCCCTCCCCGAACCCGTACCCTAAGCCATACCCTAACCCTAACCCTAAGCCTAACCCTAACCCTAGGCTACCCTTGACTGCTTCTGCCTCCAATAGATTTCCTAAGCACTAGTGTTTTAAGGAACAGCTTAAAAAGAGAATCTTAATGTGATTTCTTTATAATGGGTGTGTTCCTTATCTTATCCTACTGTGTAAACTCTTCTCCATGGCTGGACCCCCAAATAATATTCCTTTACGTGCTAAGGGGTATCTAGAGAATGGGATAGGTTTAATAACAACCCTAACCCTAACGCGTATCCTAACCCTAACCCCTACCCTAACCCTAACATGTACCCTAATCCTAACCCGTACCCTAAACCGAGCCCTAACCCTAACACTAACCCTAACCCTAACCCTAACCCAAACCCTACACCGTACACGGACCCCTCCCCGAACCCGTACCCTAAGCCGTACCCTAACCCTAACCCTAAGCCTAACCCTAACCCTAGGCTACCCTTGACTGCTTCTGCCTCCAATAGATTTCCTAAGCACTAGTGTTTTAAGGAACAGCTTAAAAGGAGAATCCTAATGTGATTTCTTTATAATGGGTGTGTTCCTTATCTTATCCTAGTGTCTAAACTCTTCTCCATGGCTGGACCCCCAAATAATATTCCTTTACGTGCTAAGGGGTATCTAGAGAGTGGGATAGGTTTAATAACTACCCTAACCCTAACGCGTACCCTAACCCTAACCCCTACCCTAAACCTAACACGTACTCTAATCCTAACCCGTACCCTAAAATGAGCCCTAACCCTAACACTAACCCTAACCCTAACCCTAACCCATACCCTACACCGTACACGGACCCCTCCCCGAACCCGTACCCTAAGCCGTACCCTAACCCTAACCCTAAGCCTAACCCTAACCCTAGGCTACCCTTGACTGCTTCTGCTTCCAATAGATTTCCTAAGCACTAGTGTTTTAAGGAACAGCTTAAAAAGAGAATCCTAATGTGATTTCTTTATAATGGGTGTTTTTCTTATCTTATCCTAGTGTCTAAATTCTTCTCCATGGCTGGACCCCCAAATAATATTCCTTTACGTGCTAAGGGGTATCTAGATAGTGGGATAGGTTTAATAACTACCCTAACCCTAACGCGTACCCTAAACCTAACCCCTACCCTAACCCTAACACGTACCCTAATCCTAACCCGTACCCTAAACCGAGCCCTAACACAAACACTAACCCTAAAACTAACCGTAACCCATACCTTACGCCGTACCCGAACACCTCCCTGAACCCGTACCCTAAGCCTTACCCTAACCCTAACCCTAACCCTAAGCTACCCTTGACTGCTTCTGCCTCCAATCGATTTCCTAAGCACTAGTGCTTTAAGGAACAGGTTAAAAAGAGAATCCTAATGTGATTTCTTGATAATGGGTGTGTTCCTTATCTTATCCTAGTGTCTAAACCCTTCTCCATGGCTGGACCCCCAAATAATATTCCTTTACGTGCTAAGGGGTATCTAGAGAGTGGGATAGGTTTAATAACTACCCTAACCCTAACGCGTACCCTAAACCTAACCCCTACCCTAAACCTAACACGTACTCTAATCCTAACCCGTACCCTAAAATGAGCCCTAACCCTAACACTAACCCTAACCCTAACCCTAACCCATACCCTACACTGTTCATGGACCCCTCCCCGAACCCGTACCCTAAGCCGTACCCTAACCCTAACCCTAAGCCTAACCCTAACCCTAGGCTACCCTTGACTGCTTCTGCCTCCAATAGTTTTCCTAAGCACTAGTGTTTTAAGGAACAGCTTAAAAAGAGAATCCTAATGTGATTTCTTTATAATGGGTGTGTTCCTTATCTTATCCTAGTGTCTAAACTCTTCTCCATGGCTGGACCTCCAAATAATATTCCTTTACGTGCTAAGGGGTATCTAGAGAGTGGGATAGGTTTAATAACTACCCTAACCCTAACACGTACCCTAACCCTAACCCCTACCCTAACCCTAACACGTACCCTAATCCTAACCCGTACCCTACAACGAGCCCTAACCCTAACACTAACCCTAACCCTAACCCTAACCCATACCCTACACCGTACACGGACCCGTCCCCGAACCCGTACCCTAAGCCGTACCCTATCCCTAAACCTAAGCCTAACCCTAACCCTAGGCTACCCTTGACTGCTTCTGCCTCCAATAGATTTCCTAAGCACTAGTGTTTTAAGGAACAGCTTAAAAAGAGAATCCTAATGTGATTTCTTTATAATGGGTGTGTTCCTTATCTTATCCTAGTGTGTAAACTCTTCTCCATGGCTGGACCCCCAAATAATATTCCTTTACGTGCTAAGGGGTATCTAGAGAATGGGATAGGTTTAATAACAACCCTAACCCTAACGCGTATCCTAACCCTAACACGTACCCTAATCCTAACCCGTACCCTAAACCGAGCCCTAATCCTAACACTAACCCTAACCCTAACCCTAACCCATACCCTACACCGTACACGGACCCCTCCCCGAACCCGTACCCTAAGCCATACCCTAACCCTAACCCTAAGCCTAACCCTAACCCTAGGCTACCCTTGACTGCTTCTGCCTCCAATAGATTTCCTAAGCACTAGTGTTTTAAGGAACAGCTTAAAAAGAGAATCTTAATGTGATTTCTTTATAATGGGTGTGTTCCTTATCTTATCCTACTGTGTAAACTCTTCTCCATGGCTGGACCCATAAATAATATTCCTTTACGTGCTAAGGGGTATCTAGAGAATGGGATATGTTTAATAACAACCCTAACCCTAACGCGTATCCTAACCCTAACCCCTACCCTAACCCTAACATGTACCCTAATCCTAACCCGTACCCTAAACCGAGCCCTAACCCTAACACTAACCCTAACCCTAACCCTAACCCATACCCTACACCGTACACGGACCCCTCCCCGAACCCGTACCCTAAGCCGTACCCTAACCCTAACCCTAAGCCTAACCCTAACCCTAGGCTACCCTTGACTGCTTCTGCTTCCAATAGATTTCCTAAGCACTAGTGTTTTAAGGAACAGCTTAAAAAGAGAATCCTAATGTGATTTCTTTATAATGGGTGTTTTCCTTATCTTATCCTAGTGTCTAAATTCTTCTCCATGGCTGGACCCCCAAATAATATTCCTTTACGTGCTAAGGGGTATCTAGATAGTGGGATAGGTTTAATAACTACCCTAACCCTAACGCGTACCCTAAACCTAACCCCTACCCTAACCCTAACACGTACCCTAATCCTAACCCGTACCCTAAACCGAGCCCTAACACAAACACTAACCCTAAACCTAACCGTAACCCATACCTTACGCCGTACCCGAACACCTCCCTGAACCCGTACCCTAAGCCTTACCCTAACCCTAACCCTAACCCTAAGCTACCCTTGACTGCTTCTGCCTCCAATCGATTTCCTAAGCACTAGTGCTTTAAGGAACAGGTTAAAAAGAGAATCCTAATGTGATTTCTTGATAATGGGTGTGTTCCTTATCTTATCCTAGTGTCTAAACTCTTCTCCATGGCTGGACCCCCAAATAATATTCCTTTACGTGCTAAGGGGTATCTAGAGAGTGGGATAGGTTTAATAACTACCCTAACCCTAACGCGTACCCTAAACCTAACCCCTACCCTAAACCTAACACGTACTCTAATCCTAACCCGTACCCTAAAATGAGCCCTAACCCTAACACTAACCCTAACCCTAACCCTAACCCATACCCTACACTGTTCATGGACCCCTCCCCGAACCCGTACCCTAAGCCGTATCCTAACCCTAACCCTAAGCCTAACCCTAACCCTAGGCTACCCTTGACTGCTTCTGCCTCCAATAGTTTTCCTAAGCACTAGTGTTTTAAGGAACAGCTTAAAAAGAGAATCCTAATGTGATTTCTTTATAATGGGTGTGTTCCTTATCTTATCCTAGTGTCTAAACTCTTCTCCATGGCTGGACCTCCAAATAATATTCCTTTACGTGCTAAGGGGTATCTAGAGAGTGGGATAGGTTTAATAACTACCCTAACCCTAACACGTACCCTAACCCTAACCCCTACCCTAACCCTAACACGTACCCTAATCCTAACCCGTACCCTACAACGAGCCCTAACCCTAACACTAACCCTAACCCTAACCCTAACCCATACCCTACACCGTACACGGACCCGTCCCCGAACCCGTACCCTAAGCCGTACCCTAACCCTAACCCTAAGCCTAACCCTAACCCTAGGCTACCCTTGACTGCTTCTACCTCCAATAGATTTCCTAAGCACTAGTGTTTTAAGGAACAGCTTAAAAAGAGAATCCTAATGTGATTTCTTTATAATGGGTGTGTTCCTTATCTTATCCTAGTGTGTAAACTCTTCTCCATGGCTGGACCCCCAAATAATATTCCTTTACGTGCTAAGGGGTATCTAGAGAATGGGATAGGTTTAATAACAACCCTAACCCTAACGCGTATCCTAACCCTAACATGTACCCTAATCCTAACCCGTATCCTAAACCGAGCCCTAACCCTAACACTAACCCTAACCCTAACCCTAACCCATACCCTACACCGTACACGGACCCCTCCCCGAACCCGTACCCTAAGCCATACCCTAACCCTAACCCTAAGCCTAACCCTAACCCTAGGCTACCCTTGACTGCTTCTGCCTCCAATAGATTTCCTAAGCACTAGTGTTTTAAGGAACAGCTTAAAAAGAGAATCTTAATGTGATTTCTTTATAATGGGTGTGTTCCTTATCTTATCCTACTGTGTAAACTCTTCTCCATGGCTGGACCCATAAATAATATTCCTTTACGTGCTAAGGGGTATCTAGAGAATGGGATATGTTTAATAACAACCCTAACCCTAACGCGTATCCTAACCCTAACCCCTACCCTAACCCTAACATGTACCCTAATCCTAACCCGTACCCTAAACCGAGCCCTAACCCTAACACTAACCCTAACCCTAACCCTAACCCATACCCTACACCGTACACGGACCCCTCCCCGAACCCGTACCCTAAGCCGTACCCTAACCCTAACCCTAAGCCTAACCCTAACCCTAGGCTACCCTTGACTGCTTCTGCTTCCAATAGATTTCCTAAGCACTAGTGTTTTAAGGAACAGCTTAAAAAGAGAATCCTAATGTGATTTCTTTATAATGGGTGTTTTCCTTATCTTATCCTAGTGTCTAAATTCTTCTCCATGGCTGGACCCCCAAATAATATTCCTTTACGTGCTAAGGGGTATCTAGATAGTGGGATAGGTTTAATAACTACCCTAACCCTAACGCGTACCCTAAACCTAACCCCTACCCTAACCCTAACACGTACCCTAATCCTAACCCGTACCCTAAACCGAGCCCTAACACAAACACTAACCCTAAACCTAACCGTAACCCATACCTTACGCCGTACCCGAACACCTCCCTGAACCCGTACCCTAAGCCTTACCCTAACCCTAACCCTAACCCTAAGCTACCCTTGACTGCTTCTGCCTCCAATCGATTTCCTAAGCACTAGTGCTTTAAGGAACAGGTTAAAAAGAGAATCCTAATGTGATTTCTTGATAATGGGTGTGTTCCTTATCTTATCCTAGTGTCTAAACTCTTCTCCATGGCTGGACCCCCAAATAATATTCCTTTACGTGCTAAGGGGTATCTAGAGAGTGGGATAGGTTTAATAACTACCCTAACCCTAACGCGTACCCTAAACCTAACCCCTACCCTAAACCTAACACGTACTCTAATCCTAACCCGTACCCTAAAATGAGCCCTAACCCTAACACTAACCCTAACCCTAACCCTAACCCATACCCTACACTGTTCATGGACCCCTCCCCGAACCCGTACCCTAAGCCGTATCCTAACCCTAACCCTAAGCCTAACCCTAACCCTAGGCTACCCTTGACTGCTTCTGCCTCCAATAGTTTTCCTAAGCACTAGTGTTTTAAGGAACAGCTTAAAAAGAGAATCCTAATGTGATTTCTTTATAATGGGTGTGTTCCTTATCTTATCCTAATGTCTAAACTCTTCTCCATGGCTGGACCTCCAAATAATATTCCTTTACGTGCTAAGGGGTATCTAGAGAGTGGGATAGGTTTAATAACTACCCTAACCCTAACACGTACCCTAACCCTAACCCCTACCCTAACCCTAACACGTACCCTAATCCTAACCCGTACCCTACAACGAGCCCTAACCCTAACACTAACCCTAACCCTAACCCTAACCCATACCCTACACCGTACACGGACCCGTCCCCGAACCCGTACCCTAAGCCGTACCCTAACCCTAACCCTAAGCCTAACCCTAACCCTAGGCTACCCTTGACTGCTTCTACCTCCAATAGATTTCCTAAGCACTAGTGTTTTAAGGAACAGCTTAAAAAGAGAATCCTAATGTGATTTCTTTATAATGGGTGTGTTCCTTATCTTATCCTAGTGTGTAAACTCTTCTCCATGGCTGGACCCCCAAATAATATTCCTTTACGTGCTAAGGGGTATCTAGAGAATGGGATAGGTTTAATAACAACCCTAACCCTAACGCGTATCCTAACCCTAACATGTACCCTAATCCTAACCCGTATCCTAAACCGAGCCCTAACCCTAACACTAACCCTAACCCTAACCCTAACCCATACCCTACACCGTACACGGACCCCTCCCCGAACCCGTACCCTAAGCCGTACCCTAACCCTAACCCTAAGCCTAACCCTAACCCTAGGCTACCCTTGACTGCTTCTGCCTCCAATAGATTTCCTAAGCACTAGTGTTTGAAGGAACAGCTTAAAAAGAGAATCCTAATGTGATTTCTGTATAATGGGTGTATTCCTTATCTTATCCTAGTGTCTAAACTCTTCTCCATGGCTGGACCCCCAAATAATATTCCTTTACGTGCTAAGGGGTATCTAGAGAGTGGGATAGGTTTAATAACTACCCTAACCCTAACGCGTACCCTAACCCTAACCCCTACCCTAAACCTAACACGTACTCTAATCCTAACCCATACCCTAAAATGAGCCCTAACCCTAACCCTAACCCTAACCCATACCCTACACTGTACATGGACCCCTCCCCGAACCCGTACCCTAAGCCGTACCCTATCCCTAACCCTAAGCCTAACCCTAACCCTAGGCTACCCTTGACTGCTTCTGCCTCCAATAGATTTCCTAAGCACTAGTGTTTTAAGGAACAGCTTAAAAAGAGAATCCTAATGTGATTTCTTTATAATGGGTGTGTTCCTTATCTTATCCTAGTGTCTAAACTCTTCTCCATGGCTGGACCCCCAAATAATATTCCTTTACGTGCTAAGGGGTATCTAGAGAGTGGGATAGGTTTAATAACTACCCTAACCCTAAGCCCTACCCTAATCCTAACACCTACCCTAACCCTAACACGTACCCTAATCCTAACCCGTACCCTAAACCGAGCCCTAACCCTAACACTAACCCTAACCCTAACCCTAACCCATACCCTACACCGTACACGGACCCCTCCCCGAACCCGTACCCTAAGCCGTACCCTAACCCTAACCCTAAGCCTAACCCTAACCCTAGGCTACCCTTGACTGCTTCTGCCTCCAATAGATTTCCTAAGCACTAGTGTTTTAAGGAACAGCTTAAAAAGAGAATCCTAATGTGATTTCTTTATAATGGGAGTGTTCCTTATCTAATCCTAGTGTGTAAACTCTTCTCCATGGCTGGACCCCCAAATAATATTCCTTTACGTGCTAAGGGGTATCTAGAGAGTGGGATAGGTTTAATAACTACCCTAACCCGAACCCCTACCCTAACCCCTACCCTAACCCTAACACGTACCCTAATCCTAACCCGTACCCTAAACCGAGCCCTAACCCTAACACTAACCCTAACCCTAACCCATACCCTACACCGTACACGGACCCCTCCCCGAACCCGTACCCTAAGCCGTACCCTAACCCTAACCCTAAGCCTAACCCTAACCCTAGGCTACCCTTGACTGCTTCTGCCTCCAATAGATTTCCTAAGCACTAGTGTTTTAAGGAACAGCTTAAAAAGAGAATCCTAATGTGATTTCTTTATAATGGGTGTGTTCCTTATCTTATCCTAGTGTCTAAATTCTTCTCCATGGCTGGACCCCAAATAATATTCCTTTACGTGCTAAGGGGTATCTAGAGAGTGGGATAGGTTTAATAACTACCCTAACCCTAACGCGTACCCTAACCCTAACCCCTACCCTAAACCTAACACGTACTCTAATCCTAACCCGAACCCTAAAATGAGCCCTAACCCTAACACTAACCCTAACCCTAACCCTAACCCATACCCTACACCGTACACGGACCCCTCCCCGAACCCGTACCCTAAGCCGTACCCTATCCCTAACCCTAAGCCTAACCCTAACCCTAGGCTACCCTTGACTGCTTCTGCCTCCAATAGATTTCCTATGCAGTAGTGTTTTAAGGAACAGCTTAAAAAGAGAATCCTAATGTGATTTCTTTATAATGGGTGTGTTCCTTATCTTATCCTAGTGTCTAAACTCTTCTCCATGGCTGGACCCCCAAATAATATTCCTTTACGTGCTAAGGGGTATCTAGAGAGTGGGATAGGTTTAATAACTACCCTAATCCTAACGCGTACCCTAACCCTAACCCCTACCCTAAACCTAACACGTACTCTAATCCTAACCCGTACCCTAAAATGAGCCCTAACCCTAACACTAACCCTAACCCTAACCCTAACCCATACCCTACACCATACACGGACCCCTCCCCGAACCCGTACCCTAAGCCGTACCCTAACCCTAACCCTAAGCCTAACCCTAACCCTAGGCTACCCTTGACTGCTTCTGCCTCCAGTAGATGTCCTAAGCACTAGTGTTTTAAGGAACAGCTTAAAAAGAGAATCCTAATGTGATTTCTTTATAATGGGTGTGTTCCTTATCTTATCCTAGTGTCTAAACTCTTCTCCATGGCTGGACCCCAAATAATATTCCTTTACGTGCTAAGGGGTATCTAGAGAGTGGGATAGGTTTAATCACTACCCTAACCCTAACGCATACCCTAACCCTAACCCCTACCCTAACCCTAACACGTACCCTAATCCTAACCCGTACCCTAAACTGAGCCCTAATCCTAACACTAACCCTAACCCTAACCCTAACCCATACCCTACACCGTACACGGACCCCTCCCCGAACCCGTACCCTAAGCCATACCCTAACCCTAACCCTAAGCCTAACCCTAACCCTAGGCTACCCTTGACTGCTTCTGCCTCCAATAGATTTCCTAAGCACTAGTGTTTTAAGGAACAGCTTAAAAAGAGAATCTTAATGTGATTTCTTTATAATGGGTGTGTTCCTTATCTTATCCTACTGTGTAAACTCTTCTCCATGGCTGGACCCCCAAATAATATTCCTTTACGTGCTAAGGGGTATCTAGAGAATGGGATAGGTTTAATAACAACCCTAACCCTAACGCGTATCCTAACCCTAACCCCTACCCTAACCCTAACATGTACCCTAATCCTAACCCGTACCCTAAACCGAGCCCTAACCCTAACACTAACCCTAACCCTAACCCTAACCCAAACCCTACACCGTACACGGACCCCTCCCCGAACCCGTACCCTAAGCCGTACCCTAACCCTAACCCTAAGCCTAACCCTAACCCTAGGCTACCCTTGACTGCTTCTGCCTCCAATAGATTTCCTAAGCACTAGTGTTTTAAGGAACAGCTTAAAAGGAGAATCCTAATGTGATTTCTTTATAATGGGTGTGTTCCTTATCTTATCCTAGTGTCTAAACTCTTCTCCATGGCTGGACCCCCAAATAATATTCCTTTACGTGCTAAGGGGTATCTAGAGAGTGGGATAGGTTTAATAACTACCCTAACCCTAACGCGTACCCTAACCCTAACCCCTACCCTAAACCTAACACGTACTCTAATCCTAACCCGTACCCTAAAATGAGCCCTAACCCTAACACTAACCCTAACCCTAACCCTAACCCATACCCTACACCGTACACGGACCCCTCCCCGAACCCGTACCCTAAGCCGTACCCTAACCCTAACCCTAAGCCTAACCCTAACCCTAGGCTACCCTTGACTGCTTCTGCTTCCAATAGATTTCCTAAGCACTAGTGTTTTAAGGAACAGCTTAAAAAGAGAATCCTAATGTGATTTCTTTATAATGGGTGTTTTTCTTATCTTATCCTAGTGTCTAAATTCTTCTCCATGGCTGGACCCCCAAATAATATTCCTTTACGTGCTAAGGGGTATCTAGATAGTGGGATAGGTTTAATAACTACCCTAACCCTAACGCGTACCCTAAACCTAACCCCTACCCTAACCCTAACACGTACCCTAATCCTAACCCGTACCCTAAACCGAGCCCTAACACAAACACTAACCCTAAAACTAACCGTAACCCATACCTTACGCCGTACCCGAACACCTCCCTGAACCCGTACCCTAAGCCTTACCCTAACCCTAACCCTAACCCTAAGCTACCCTTGACTGCTTCTGCCTCCAATCGATTTCCTAAGCACTAGTGCTTTAAGGAACAGGTTAAAAAGAGAATCCTAATGTGATTTCTTGATAATGGGTGTGTTCCTTATCTTATCCTAGTGTCTAAACCCTTCTCCATGGCTGGACCCCCAAATAATATTCCTTTACGTGCTAAGGGGTATCTAGAGAGTGGGATAGGTTTAATAACTACCCTAACCCTAACGCGTACCCTAAACCTAACCCCTACCCTAAACCTAACACGTACTCTAATCCTAACCCGTACCCTAAAATGAGCCCTAACCCTAACACTAACCCTAACCCTAACCCTAACCCATACCCTACACTGTTCATGGACCCCTCCCCGAACCCGTACCCTAAGCCGTACCCTAACCCTAACCCTAAGCCTAACCCTAACCCTAGGCTACCCTTGACTGCTTCTGCCTCCAATAGTTTTCCTAAGCACTAGTGTTTTAAGGAACAGCTTAAAAAGAGAATCCTAATGTGATTTCTTTATAATGGGTGTGTTCCTTATCTTATCCTAGTGTCTAAACTCTTCTCCATGGCTGGACCTCCAAATAATATTCCTTTACGTGCTAAGGGGTATCTAGAGAGTGGGATAGGTTTAATAACTACCCTAACCCTAACACGTACCCTAACCCTAACCCCTACCCTAACCCTAACACGTACCCTAATCCTAACCCGTACCCTACAACGAGCCCTAACCCTAACACTAACCCTAACCCTAACCCTAACCCATACCCTACACCGTACACGGACCCGTCCCCGAACCCGTACCCTAAGCCGTACCCTATCCCTAAACCTAAGCCTAACCCTAACCCTAGGCTACCCTTGACTGCTTCTGCCTCCAATAGATTTCCTAAGCACTAGTGTTTTAAGGAACAGCTTAAAAAGAGAATCCTAATGTGATTTCTTTATAATGGGTGTGTTCCTTATCTTATCCTAGTGTGTAAACTCTTCTCCATGGCTGGACCCCCAAATAATATTCCTTTACGTGCTAAGGGGTATCTAGAGAATGGGATAGGTTTAATAACAACCCTAACCCTAACGCGTATCCTAACCCTAACACGTACCCTAATCCTAACCCGTACCCTAAACCGAGCCCTAATCCTAACACTAACCCTAACCCTAACCCTAACCCATACCCTACACCGTACACGGACCCCTCCCCGAACCCGTACCCTAAGCCATACCCTAACCCTAACCCTAAGCCTAACCCTAACCCTAGGCTACCCTTGACTGCTTCTGCCTCCAATAGATTTCCTAAGCACTAGTGTTTTAAGGAACAGCTTAAAAAGAGAATCTTAATGTGATTTCTTTATAATGGGTGTGTTCCTTATCTTATCCTACTGTGTAAACTCTTCTCCATGGCTGGACCCATAAATAATATTCCTTTACGTGCTAAGGGGTATCTAGAGAATGGGATATGTTTAATAACAACCCTAACCCTAACGCGTATCCTAACCCTAACCCCTACCCTAACCCTAACATGTACCCTAATCCTAACCCGTACCCTAAACCGAGCCCTAACCCTAACACTAACCCTAACCCTAACCCTAACCCATACCCTACACCGTACACGGACCCCTCCCCGAACCCGTACCCTAAGCCGTACCCTAACCCTAACCCTAAGCCTAACCCTAACCCTAGGCTACCCTTGACTGCTTCTGCTTCCAATAGATTTCCTAAGCACTAGTGTTTTAAGGAACAGCTTAAAAAGAGAATCCTAATGTGATTTCTTTATAATGGGTGTTTTCCTTATCTTATCCTAGTGTCTAAATTCTTCTCCATGGCTGGACCCCCAAATAATATTCCTTTACGTGCTAAGGGGTATCTAGATAGTGGGATAGGTTTAATAACTACCCTAACCCTAACGCGTACCCTAAACCTAACCCCTACCCTAACCCTAACACGTACCCTAATCCTAACCCGTACCCTAAACCGAGCCCTAACACAAACACTAACCCTAAACCTAACCGTAACCCATACCTTACGCCGTACCCGAACACCTCCCTGAACCCGTACCCTAAGCCTTACCCTAACCCTAACCCTAACCCTAAGCTACCCTTGACTGCTTCTGCCTCCAATCGATTTCCTAAGCACTAGTGCTTTAAGGAACAGGTTAAAAAGAGAATCCTAATGTGATTTCTTGATAATGGGTGTGTTCCTTATCTTATCCTAGTGTCTAAACTCTTCTCCATGGCTGGACCCCCAAATAATATTCCTTTACGTGCTAAGGGGTATCTAGAGAGTGGGATAGGTTTAATAACTACCCTAACCCTAACGCGTACCCTAAACCTAACCCCTACCCTAAACCTAACACGTACTCTAATCCTAACCCGTACCCTAAAATGAGCCCTAACCCTAACACTAACCCTAACCCTAACCCTAACCCATACCCTACACTGTTCATGGACCCCTCCCCGAACCCGTACCCTAAGCCGTATCCTAACCCTAACCCTAAGCCTAACCCTAACCCTAGGCTACCCTTGACTGCTTCTGCCTCCAATAGTTTTCCTAAGCACTAGTGTTTTAAGGAACAGCTTAAAAAGAGAATCCTAATGTGATTTCTTTATAATGGGTGTGTTCCTTATCTTATCCTAGTGTCTAAACTCTTCTCCATGGCTGGACCTCCAAATAATATTCCTTTACGTGCTAAGGGGTATCTAGAGAGTGGGATAGGTTTAATAACTACCCTAACCCTAACACGTACCCTAACCCTAACCCCTACCCTAACCCTAACACGTACCCTAATCCTAACCCGTACCCTACAACGAGCCCTAACCCTAACACTAACCCTAACCCTAACCCTAACCCATACCCTACACCGTACACGGACCCGTCCCCGAACCCGTACCCTAAGCCGTACCCTAACCCTAACCCTAAGCCTAACCCTAACCCTAGGCTACCCTTGACTGCTTCTACCTCCAATAGATTTCCTAAGCACTAGTGTTTTAAGGAACAGCTTAAAAAGAGAATCCTAATGTGATTTCTTTATAATGGGTGTGTTCCTTATCTTATCCTAGTGTGTAAACTCTTCTCCATGGCTGGACCCCCAAATAATATTCCTTTACGTGCTAAGGGGTATCTAGAGAATGGGATAGGTTTAATAACAACCCTAACCCTAACGCGTATCCTAACCCTAACATGTACCCTAATCCTAACCCGTATCCTAAACCGAGCCCTAACCCTAACACTAACCCTAACCCTAACCCTAACCCATACCCTACACCGTACACGGACCCCTCCCCGAACCCGTACCCTAAGCCATACCCTAACCCTAACCCTAAGCCTAACCCTAACCCTAGGCTACCCTTGACTGCTTCTGCCTCCAATAGATTTCCTAAGCACTAGTGTTTTAAGGAACAGCTTAAAAAGAGAATCTTAATGTGATTTCTTTATAATGGGTGTGTTCCTTATCTTATCCTACTGTGTAAACTCTTCTCCATGGCTGGACCCATAAATAATATTCCTTTACGTGCTAAGGGGTATCTAGAGAATGGGATATGTTTAATAACAACCCTAACCCTAACGCGTATCCTAACCCTAACCCCTACCCTAACCCTAACATGTACCCTAATCCTAACCCGTACCCTAAACCGAGCCCTAACCCTAACACTAACCCTAACCCTAACCCTAACCCATACCCTACACCGTACACGGACCCCTCCCCGAACCCGTACCCTAAGCCGTACCCTAACCCTAACCCTAAGCCTAACCCTAACCCTAGGCTACCCTTGACTGCTTCTGCTTCCAATAGATTTCCTAAGCACTAGTGTTTTAAGGAACAGCTTAAAAAGAGAATCCTAATGTGATTTCTTTATAATGGGTGTTTTCCTTATCTTATCCTAGTGTCTAAATTCTTCTCCATGGCTGGACCCCCAAATAATATTCCTTTACGTGCTAAGGGGTATCTAGATAGTGGGATAGGTTTAATAACTACCCTAACCCTAACGCGTACCCTAAACCTAACCCCTACCCTAACCCTAACACGTACCCTAATCCTAACCCGTACCCTAAACCGAGCCCTAACACAAACACTAACCCTAAACCTAACCGTAACCCATACCTTACGCCGTACCCGAACACCTCCCTGAACCCGTACCCTAAGCCTTACCCTAACCCTAACCCTAACCCTAAGCTACCCTTGACTGCTTCTGCCTCCAATCGATTTCCTAAGCACTAGTGCTTTAAGGAACAGGTTAAAAAGAGAATCCTAATGTGATTTCTTGATAATGGGTGTGTTCCTTATCTTATCCTAGTGTCTAAACTCTTCTCCATGGCTGGACCCCCAAATAATATTCCTTTACGTGCTAAGGGGTATCTAGAGAGTGGGATAGGTTTAATAACTACCCTAACCCTAACGCGTACCCTAAACCTAACCCCTACCCTAAACCTAACACGTACTCTAATCCTAACCCGTACCCTAAAATGAGCCCTAACCCTAACACTAACCCTAACCCTAACCCTAACCCATACCCTACACTGTTCATGGACCCCTCCCCGAACCCGTACCCTAAGCCGTATCCTAACCCTAACCCTAAGCCTAACCCTAACCCTAGGCTACCCTTGACTGCTTCTGCCTCCAATAGTTTTCCTAAGCACTAGTGTTTTAAGGAACAGCTTAAAAAGAGAATCCTAATGTGATTTCTTTATAATGGGTGTGTTCCTTATCTTATCCTAATGTCTAAACTCTTCTCCATGGCTGGACCTCCAAATAATATTCCTTTACGTGCTAAGGGGTATCTAGAGAGTGGGATAGGTTTAATAACTACCCTAACCCTAACACGTACCCTAACCCTAACCCCTACCCTAACCCTAACACGTACCCTAATCCTAACCCGTACCCTACAACGAGCCCTAACCCTAACACTAACCCTAACCCTAACCCTAACCCATACCCTACACCGTACACGGACCCGTCCCCGAACCCGTACCCTAAGCCGTACCCTAACCCTAACCCTAAGCCTAACCCTAACCCTAGGCTACCCTTGACTGCTTCTACCTCCAATAGATTTCCTAAGCACTAGTGTTTTAAGGAACAGCTTAAAAAGAGAATCCTAATGTGATTTCTTTATAATGGGTGTGTTCCTTATCTTATCCTAGTGTGTAAACTCTTCTCCATGGCTGGACCCCCAAATAATATTCCTTTACGTGCTAAGGGGTATCTAGAGAATGGGATAGGTTTAATAACAACCCTAACCCTAACGCGTATCCTAACCCTAACATGTACCCTAATCCTAACCCGTATCCTAAACCGAGCCCTAACCCTAACACTAACCCTAACCCTAACCCTAACCCATACCCTACACCGTACACGGACCCCTCCCCGAACCCGTACCCTAAGCCGTACCCTAACCCTAACCCTAAGCCTAACCCTAACCCTAGGCTACCCTTGACTGCTTCTGCCTCCAATAGATTTCCTAAGCACTAGTGTTTGAAGGAACAGCTTAAAAAGAGAATCCTAATGTGATTTCTGTATAATGGGTGTATTCCTTATCTTATCCTAGTGTCTAAACTCTTCTCCATGGCTGGACCCCCAAATAATATTCCTTTACGTGCTAAGGGGTATCTAGAGAGTGGGATAGGTTTAATAACTACCCTAACCCTAACGCGTACCCTAACCCTAACCCCTACCCTAAACCTAACACGTACTCTAATCCTAACCCATACCCTAAAATGAGCCCTAACCCTAACCCTAACCCTAACCCATACCCTACACTGTACATGGACCCCTCCCCGAACCCGTACCCTAAGCCGTACCCTATCCCTAACCCTAAGCCTAACCCTAACCCTAGGCTACCCTTGACTGCTTCTGCCTCCAATAGATTTCCTAAGCACTAGTGTTTTAAGGAACAGCTTAAAAAGAGAATCCTAATGTGATTTCTTTATAATGGGTGTGTTCCTTATCTTATCCTAGTGTCTAAACTCTTCTCCATGGCTGGACCCCCAAATAATATTCCTTTACGTGCTAAGGGGTATCTAGAGAGTGGGATAGGTTTAATAACTACCCTAACCCTAAGCCCTACCCTAATCCTAACACCTACCCTAACCCTAACACGTACCCTAATCCTAACCCGTACCCTAAACCGAGCCCTAACCCTAACACTAACCCTAACCCTAACCCTAACCCATACCCTACACCGTACACGGACCCCTCCCCGAACCCGTACCCTAAGCCGTACCCTAACCCTAACCCTAAGCCTAACCCTAACCCTAGGCTACCCTTGACTGCTTCTGCCTCCAATAGATTTCCTAAGCACTAGTGTTTTAAGGAACAGCTTAAAAAGAGAATCCTAATGTGATTTCTTTATAATGGGAGTGTTCCTTATCTAATCCTAGTGTGTAAACTCTTCTCCATGGCTGGACCCCCAAATAATATTCCTTTACGTGCTAAGGGGTATCTAGAGAGTGGGATAGGTTTAATAACTACCCTAACCCAAACCCCTACCCTAACCCCTACCCTAACCCTAACACGTACCCTAATCCTAACCCGTACCCTAAACCGAGCCCTAACCCTAACACTAACCCTAACCCTAACCCATACCCTACACCGTACACGGACCCCTCCCCGAACCCGTACCCTAAGCCGTACCCTAACCCTAACCCTAAGCCTAACCCTAACCCTAGGCTACCCTTGACTGCTTCTACCTCCAATAGATTTCCTAAGCACTAGTGTTTTAAGGAACAGCTTAAAAAGAGAATCCTAATGTGATTTCTTTATAATGGGTGTGTTCCTTATCTTATCCTAGTGTCTAAATTCTTCTCCATGGCTGGACCCCAAATAATATTCCTTTACGTGCTAAGGGGTATCTAGAGAGTGGGATAGGTTTAATAACTACCCTAACCCTAACGCGTACACTTACCCTAACCCCTACCCTAAACCTAACACGTACTCGAATCCTAACCCGTACCCTAAAATGAGCCCTAACCCTAACACTAACCCTAACCCTAACCCTAACCCATACCCTACACCGTACACGGACCCCTCCCCGAACCCGTACCCTAAGCCGTACCCTAACCCTAACCCTAGGCTACCCTTGACTGCTTCTGCCTCCAATAGATTTCCTAAGCACTAGTGTTTTAAGGAACAGCTTAAAAAGAGAATCCTAATGTGATTTCTGTATAATGGGTGTGTTCCTTATCTTATCCTAGTGTGGAAACTCTTCTCCATGGCTGGACCCTCAAATAATATTCCTTTACGTGCTAAGGGTTATGTAGAGAATGGGATAGGTTTAATAACAACCCTAACCCTAACGCGTATCCTAACCCTAACCCCTACCCTAACCCTAACATGTACCCTAATCCTAAACCGTACCCTAAACCGAGCCCTAACCCTAACCCTAACACTAACACTAACCCTAACCCATACCCTACACCGTACACGGACTCCTCCCCGAACCCGTACCCTAAGCCGTACCCTAACCCTAACCCTAAGCCTAACCCTAACCCTAGGCTACCCTTGACAGCTTCTGCTTCCAATAGATTTCCTAAGCACTAGTGTTTTAAGGAACAGCTTAAAAAGAGAATCCTAATGTGATTTCTTTATAATGGGTGTGTTCCTTATTTATCCTAGTGTCTAAATTTTTCTCCATGGCTGGACCCCCAAATAATATTCCTTTACGTGCTAAGGGGTATCTAGAGAGTGGGATAGGTTTAATAACTACCCTAACCCTAACGCGTACCGTAACCCTAACCCCTACCCTAAACCTAACACGTACTCTAATCCTAACCCATACCCTAAAATGAGCCCTAACCCTAACCCTAACCCTAACCCATACTCTACACTGTACATGGACCCCTCCCCGAACCCGTACCCTAAGCCGTACCCTATCCCTAACCCTAAGCCTAACCCTAACCCTAGGCTACCCTTGACTGCTTCTGCCTCCAATAGATTTCCTAAGCACTAGTGTTTTAAGGAACAGCTTAAAAAGAGAATCCTAATGTGATTTCTTTATAATGGGTGTGTTCCTTATCTTTTCCTAGTGTCTAAATTCTTCTCCATGGCTGGACCCCAAATAATATTCCTTTACGTGCTAAGGGGTATCTAGAGAGTGGGATAGGTTTAATAACTACCCTAACCCTAACGCGTACCCTAACCCTAACCCCTACCCTAAACCTAACACGTACTCTAATCCTAACCCGTACCCTAAAATGAGCCCTAACCCTAACACTAACCCTAACCCTAACCCTAACCCATACCCTACACCGTACACGGACCCCTCCCCGAACCCGTACCCTAAGCCGTACCCTAACCCTAACCCTAAGCCTAACCCTAACCCTAGGCTACCCTTGACTGCTTCTGCCTCCAATAGATTTCCTAAGCACTAGTGTTTTAAGGAACAGCTTAAAAAGAGAATCCTAATGTGATTTCTTTATAATGGGTGTGTTCCTTATCTTATCCTAGTGTGTAAACTCTTCTCCATGGCTGGACCCTCAAATAATATTCCTTTACGTGCTAAGGGTTATCTAGAGAATGGGATAGGTTTAATAACAACCCTAACCCTAACGCGTACCCTAACCCTAACCCCTACCCTAACCCTAACATGTACCCTAATCCTAAACCGTACCCTAAACCGAGCCCTAACCCTAACACTAACCCTAACCCTAACCCTAACCCATACCCTACACCGTACACGGACTCCTCCCCGAACCCGTACCCTAAGCCGTACCCTAACCCTAACCCTAAGCCTAACCCTAACCCTAGGCTACCCTTGACAGCTTCTGCTTCCAATAGATTTCCTAAGCACTAGTGTTTTAAGGAAGAGCTTAAAAAGAGAATCCTAATGTGATTTCTTTATAATGGGTGTGTTCCTTATCTTATCCTAGTGTCTAAATTTTTCTCCATGGCTGGACCCCCAAATAATATTCCTTTACGTGCTAAGGGGTATCTAGAGAGTGGGATAGGTTTAATAACTACCCTAACCCTAACGCGTACCCTAACCCTAACCCCTACCCTAAACCTAACACGTACTCTAATCCTAACCCATACCCTAAAATGAGCCCTAACCCTAACCCTAACCCTAACCCATACCCTACACTGTACATGGACCCTTCCCCGAACCCGTACCCTAAGCCGTACCCTATCCCTAACCCTAAGCCTAACCCTAACCCTAGGCTACCCTTGACTGCTTCTGCCTCCAATAGATTTCCTAAGCAGTAGTGTTTTAAGGAACAGCTTAAAAAGAGAATCCTAATGTGATTTCTTTATAATGGGTGTGTTCCTTATCTTATCCTAGTGTCTAAACTCTTCTCCATGGCTGGACCCCCAAATAATATTCCTTTACGTGCTAAGGGGTATCTAGAGAGTGGGATAGGTTTAATAACTACCCTAACCCTAACGCGTACCCTAACCCTAACCCCTACCCTAAACCTAACACGTACTCTAATCCTAACCCGTACCCTAAAATGAGCCCTAACCCTAACACTAACCCTAACCCTAACCCTAACCCATACCCTACACCGTACACGGACCCCTCCCCGAACCCGTACCCTAAGCCGTACCCTAACCCTAACCCTAAGCCTAACCCTAACCCTAGGCTACCCTTGACTGCTTCTGCCTCCAATAGATTTCCTAAGCACTAGTGTTTTAAGGAACAGCTTAAAAAGAGAATCCTAATGTGATTTCTGTATAATGGGTGTGTTCCTTATCTTATCCTAGTGTCTAAACTCTTCTCCATGGCTGGACCCCCAAATAATATTCCTTTACGTGCTAAGGGGTATCTAGAGAGTGGGATAGGTTTAATAACTACCCTAACCCTAACCCCTACCCTAACCCTAACCCCTACCCTAACCCTAACACGTACCCTAATCCTAACCCGTACCCTAAACCGAGCCCTAACCCTAACACTAACCCTAACCCTAACCCTAACCCATACCCTACACCGTACACGGACCCCTCCCCGAACCCGTACCCTAAGCCATACCCTAACCCTAACCCTAAGCCTAACCCTAACCCTAGGCTACCCTTGACTGCTTCTGCCTCCAATAGATTTCCTAAGCACTAGTGTTTTAAGGAACAGCTTAAAAAGAGAATCCTAATGTGATTTCTTTATAATGGGTGTGTTCCTTATCTTATCCTAGTGTCTAAATTCTTCTCCATGGCTGGACCCCAAATAATATTCCTTTACGTGCTAAGGGGTATCTAGAGAGTGGGATAGGTTTAATAACTACCCTAACCCTAACGCGTACCCTAACCCTAACCCCTACCCTAAACCTAACACGTACTCTAATCCTAACCCGAACCCTAAAATGAGCCCTAACCCTAACACTAACCCTAACCCTAACCCTAACCCATACCCTACACCGTACACGGACCCCTCCCCGAACCCGTACCCTAAGCCGTACCCTATCCCTAACCCTAAGCCTAACCCTAACCCTAGGCTACCCTTGACTGCTTCTGCCTCCAATAGATTTCCTATGCAGTAGTGTTTTAAGGAACAGCTTAAAAAGAGAATCCTAATGTGATTTCTTTATAATGGGTGTGTTCCTTATCTTATCCTAGTGTCTAAACTCTTCTCCATGGCTGGACCCCCAAATAATATTCCTTTACGTGCTAAGGGGTATCTAGAGAGTGGGATAGGTTTAATAACTACCCTAATCCTAACGCGTACCCTAACCCTAACCCCTACCCTAAACCTAACACGTACTCTAATCCTAACCCGTACCCTAAAATGAGCCCTAACCCTAACACTAACCCTAACCCTAACCCTAACCCATACCCTACACCATACACGGACCCCTCCCCGAACCCGTACCCTAAGCCGTACCCTAACCCTAACCCTAAGCCTAACCCTAACCCTAGGCTACCCTTGACTGCTTCTGCCTCCAGTAGATGTCCTAAGCACTAGTGTTTTAAGGAACAGCTTAAAAAGAGAATCCTAATGTGATTTCTTTATAATGGGTGTGTTCCTTATCTTATCCTAGTGTCTAAACTCTTCTCCATGGCTGGACCCCAAATAATATTCCTTTACGTGCTAAGGGGTATCTAGAGAGTGGGATAGGTTTAATCACTACCCTAACCCTAACGCATACCCTAACCCTAACCCCTACCCTAACCCTAACACGTACCCTAATCCTAACCCGTACCCTAAACTGAGCCCTAATCCTAACACTAACCCTAACCCTAACCCTAACCCATACCCTACACCGTACACGGACCCCTCCCCGAACCCGTACCCTAAGCCATACCCTAACCCTAACCCTAAGCCTAACCCTAACCCTAGGCTACCCTTGACTGCTTCTGCCTCCAATAGATTTCCTAAGCACTAGTGTTTTAAGGAACAGCTTAAAAAGAGAATCTTAATGTGATTTCTTTATAATGGGTGTGTTCCTTATCTTATCCTACTGTGTAAACTCTTCTCCATGGCTGGACCCCCAAATAATATTCCTTTACGTGCTAAGGGGTATCTAGAGAATGGGATAGGTTTAATAACAACCCTAACCCTAACGCGTATCCTAACCCTAACCCCTACCCTAACCCTAACATGTACCCTAATCCTAACCCGTACCCTAAACCGAGCCCTAACCCTAACACTAACCCTAACCCTAACCCTAACCCAAACCCTACACCGTACACGGACCCCTCCCCGAACCCGTACCCTAAGCCATACCCTAACCCTAACCCTAAGCCTAACCCTAACCCTAGGCTACCCTTGACTGCTTCTGCCTCCAATAGATTTCCTAAGCACTAGTGTTTTAAGGAACAGCTTAAAAGGAGAATCCTAATGTGATTTCTTTATAATGGGTGTGTTCCTTATCTTATCCTAGTGTCTAAACTCTTCTCCATGGCTGGACCCCCAAATAATATTCCTTTACGTGCTAAGGGGTATCTAGAGAGTGGGATAGGTTTAATAACTACCCTAACCCTAACGCGTACCCTAACCCTAACCCCTACCCTAAACCTAACACGTACTCTAATCCTAACCCGTACCCTAAAATGAGCCCTAACCCTAACACTAACCCTAACCCTAACCCTAACCCATACCCTACACCGTACACGGACCCCTCCCCGAACCCGTACCCTAAGCCGTACCCTAACCCTAACCCTAAGCCTAACCCTAACCCTAGGCTACCCTTGACTGCTTCTGCTTCCAATAGATTTCCTAAGCACTAGTGTTTTAAGGAACAGCTTAAAAAGAGAATCCTAATGTGATTTCTTTATAATGGGTGTTTTTCTTATCTTATCCTAGTGTCTAAATTCTTCTCCATGGCTGGACCCCCAAATAATATTCCTTTACGTGCTAAGGGGTATCTAGATAGTGGGATAGGTTTAATAACTACCCTAACCCTAACGCGTACCCTAAACCTAACCCCTACCCTAACCCTAACACGTACCCTAATCCTAACCCGTACCCTAAACCGAGCCCTAACACAAACACTAACCCTAAAACTAACCGTAACCCATACCTTACGCCGTACCCGAACACCTCCCTGAACCCGTACCCTAAGCCTTACCCTAACCCTAACCCTAACCCTAAGCTACCCTTGACTGCTTCTGCCTCCAATCGATTTCCTAAGCACTAGTGCTTTAAGGAACAGGTTAAAAAGAGAATCCTAATGTGATTTCTTGATAATGGGTGTGTTCCTTATCTTATCCTAGTGTCTAAACCCTTCTCCATGGCTGGACCCCCAAATAATATTCCTTTACGTGCTAAGGGGTATCTAGAGAGTGGGATAGGTTTAATAACTACCCTAACCCTAACGCGTACCCTAAACCTAACCCCTACCCTAAACCTAACACGTACTCTAATCCTAACCCGTACCCTAAAATGAGCCCTAACCCTAACACTAACCCTAACCCTAACCCTAACCCATACCCTACACTGTTCATGGACCCCTCCCCGAACCCGTACCCTAAGCCGTACCCTAACCCTAACCCTAAGCCTAACCCTAACCCTAGGCTACCCTTGACTGCTTCTGCCTCCAATAGTTTTCCTAAGCACTAGTGTTTTAAGGAACAGCTTAAAAAGAGAATCCTAATGTGATTTCTTTATAATGGGTGTGTTCCTTATCTTATCCTAGTGTCTAAACTCTTCTCCATGGCTGGACCTCCAAATAATATTCCTTTACGTGCTAAGGGGTATCTAGAGAGTGGGATAGGTTTAATAACTACCCTAACCCTAACACGTACCCTAACCCTAACCCCTACCCTAACCCTAACACGTACCCTAATCCTAACCCGTACCCTACAACGAGCCCTAACCCTAACACTAACCCTAACCCTAACCCTAACCCATACCCTACACCGTACACGGACCCGTCCCCGAACCCGTACCCTAAGCCGTACCCTATCCCTAACCCTAAGCCTAACCCTAACCCTAGGCTACCCTTGACTGCTTCTGCCTCCAATAGATTTCCTAAGCACTAGTGTTTTAAGGAACAGCTTAAAAAGAGAATCCTAATGTGATTTCTTTATAATGGGTGTGTTCCTTATCTTATCCTAGTGTGTAAACTCTTCTCCATGGCTGGACCCCCAAATAATATTCCTTTACGTGCTAAGGGGTATCTAGAGAATGGGATAGGTTTAATAACAACCCTAACCCTAACGCGTATCCTAACCCTAACACGTACCCTAATCCTAACCCGTACCCTAAACCGAGCCCTAATCCTAACACTAACCCTAACCCTAACCCTAACCCATACCCTACACCGTACACGGACCCCTCCCCGAACCCGTACCCTAAGCCATACCCTAACCCTAACCCTAAGCCTAACCCTAACCCTAGGCTACCCTTGACTGCTTCTGCCTCCAATAGATTTCCTAAGCACTAGTGTTTTAAGGAACAGCTTAAAAAGAGAATCTTAATGTGATTTCTTTATAATGGGTGTGTTCCTTATCTTATCCTACTGTGTAAACTCTTCTCCATGGCTGGACCCATAAATAATATTCCTTTACGTGCTAAGGGGTATCTAGAGAATGGGATATGTTTAATAACAACCCTAACCCTAACGCGTATCCTAACCCTAACCCCTACCCTAACCCTAACATGTACCCTAATCCTAACCCGTACCCTAAACCGAGCCCTAACCCTAACACTAACCCTAACCCTAACCCTAACCCATACCCTACACCGTACACGGACCCCTCCCCGAACCCGTACCCTAAGCCGTACCCTAACCCTAACCCTAAGCCTAACCCTAACCCTAGGCTACCCTTGACTGCTTCTGCTTCCAATAGATTTCCTAAGCACTAGTGTTTTAAGGAACAGCTTAAAAAGAGAATCCTAATGTGATTTCTTTATAATGGGTGTTTTCCTTATCTTATCCTAGTGTCTAAATTCTTCTCCATGGCTGGACCCCCAAATAATATTCCTTTACGTGCTAAGGGGTATCTAGATAGTGGGATAGGTTTAATAACTACCCTAACCCTAACGCGTACCCTAAACCTAACCCCTACCCTAACCCTAACACGTACCCTAATCCTAACCCGTACCCTAAACCGAGCCCTAACACAAACACTAACCCTAAACCTAACCGTAACCCATACCTTACGCCGTACCCGAACACCTCCCTGAACCCGTACCCTAAGCCTTACCCTAACCCTAACCCTAACCCTAAGCTACCCTTGACTGCTTCTGCCTCCAATCGATTTCCTAAGCACTAGTGCTTTAAGGAACAGGTTAAAAAGAGAATCCTAATGTGATTTCTTGATAATGGGTGTGTTCCTTATCTTATCCTAGTGTCTAAACTCTTCTCCATGGCTGGACCCCCAAATAATATTCCTTTACGTGCTAAGGGGTATCTAGAGAGTGGGATAGGTTTAATAACTACCCTAACCCTAACGCGTACCCTAAACCTAACCCCTACCCTAAACCTAACACGTACTCTAATCCTAACCCGTACCCTAAAATGAGCCCTAACCCTAACACTAACCCTAACCCTAACCCTAACCCATACCCTACACTGTTCATGGACCCCTCCCCGAACCCGTACCCTAAGCCGTATCCTAACCCTAACCCTAAGCCTAACCCTAACCCTAGGCTACCCTTGACTGCTTCTGCCTCCAATAGTTTTCCTAAGCACTAGTGTTTTAAGGAACAGCTTAAAAAGAGAATCCTAATGTGATTTCTTTATAATGGGTGTGTTCCTTATCTTATCCTAGTGTCTAAACTCTTCTCCATGGCTGGACCTCCAAATAATATTCCTTTACGTGCTAAGGGGTATCTAGAGAGTGGGATAGGTTTAATAACTACCCTAACCCTAACACGTACCCTAACCCTAACCCCTACCCTAACCCTAACACGTACCCTAATCCTAACCCGTACCCTACAACGAGCCCTAACCCTAACACTAACCCTAACCCTAACCCTAACCCATACCCTACACCGTACACGGACCCGTCCCCGAACCCGTACCCTAAGCCGTACCCTAACCCTAACCCTAAGCCTAACCCTAACCCTAGGCTACCCTTGACTGCTTCTACCTCCAATAGATTTCCTAAGCACTAGTGTTTTAAGGAACAGCTTAAAAAGAGAATCCTAATGTGATTTCTTTATAATGGGTGTGTTCCTTATCTTATCCTAGTGTGTAAACTCTTCTCCATGGCTGGACCCCCAAATAATATTCCTTTACGTGCTAAGGGGTATCTAGAGAATGGGATAGGTTTAATAACAACCCTAACCCTAACGCGTATCCTAACCCTAACATGTACCCTAATCCTAACCCGTATCCTAAACCGAGCCCTAACCCTAACACTAACCCTAACACTAACCCTAACCCATACCCTACACCGTACACGGACCCCTCCCCGAACCCGTACCCTAAGCCATACCCTAACCCTAACCCTAAGCCTAACCCTAACCCTAGGCTACCCTTGACTGCTTCTGCCTCCAATAGATTTCCTAAGCACTAGTGTTTTAAGGAACAGCTTAAAAAGAGAATCTTAATGTGATTTCTTTATAATGGGTGTGTTCCTTATCTTATCCTACTGTGTAAACTCTTCTCCATGGCTGGACCCATAAATAATATTCCTTTACGTGCTAAGGGGTATCTAGAGAATGGGATATGTTTAATAACAACCCTAACCCTAACGCGTATCCTAACCCTAACCCCTACCCTAACCCTAACATGTACCCTAATCCTAACCCGTACCCTAAACCGAGCCCTAACCCTAACACTAACCCTAACCCTAACCCTAACCCATACCCTACACCGTACACGGACCCCTCCCCGAACCCGTACCCTAAGCCGTACCCTAACCCTAACCCTAAGCCTAACCCTAACCCTAGGCTACCCTTGACTGCTTCTGCTTCCAATATATTTCCTAAGCACTAGTGTTTTAAGGAACAGCTTAAAAAGAGAATCCTAATGTGATTTCTTTATAATGGGTGTTTTCCTTATCTTATCCTAGTGTCTAAATTCTTCTCCATGGCTGGACCCCCAAATAATATTCCTTTACGTGCTAAGGGGTATCTAGATAGTGGGATAGGTTTAATAACTACCCTAACCCTAACGCGTACCCTAAACCTAACCCCTACCCTAACCCTAACACGTACCCTAATCCTAACCCGTACCCTAAACCGAGCCCTAACACAAACACTAACCCTAAACCTAACCGTAACCCATACCTTACGCCGTACCCGAACACCTCCCTGAACCCGTACCCTAAGCCTTACCCTAACCCTAACCCTAACCCTAAGCTACCCTTGACTGCTTCTGCCTCCAATCGATTTCCTAAGCACTAGTGCTTTAAGGAACAGGTTAAAAAGAGAATCCTAATGTGATTTCTTGATAATGGGTGTGTTCCTTATCTTATCCTAGTGTCTAAACTCTTCTCCATGGCTGGACCCCCAAATAATATTCCTTTACGTGCTAAGGGGTATCTAGAGAGTGGGATAGGTTTAATAACTACCCTAACCCTAACGCGTACCCTAAACCTAACCCCTACCCTAAACCTAACACGTACTCTAATCCTAACCCGTACCCTAAAATGAGCCCTAACCCTAACACTAACCCTAACCCTAACCCTAACCCATACCCTACACTGTTCATGGACCCCTCCCCGAACCCGTACCCTAAGCCGTATCCTAACCCTAACTCTAAGCCTAACCCTAACCCTAGGCTACCCTTGACTGCTTCTGCCTCCAATAGTTTTCCTAAGCACTAGTGTTTTAAGGAACAGCTTAAAAAGAGAATCCTAATGTGATTTCTTTATAATGGGTGTGTTCCTTATCTTATCCTAGTGTCTAAACTCTTCTCCATGGCTGGACCTCCAAATAATATTCCTTTACGTGCTAAGGGGTATCTAGAGAGTGGGATAGGTTTAATAACTACCCTAACCCTAACACGTACCCTAACCCTAACCCCTACCCTAACCCTAACACGTACCCTAATCCTAACCCGTACCCTACAACGAGCCCTAACCCTAACACTAACCCTAACCCTAACCCTAACCCATACCCTACACCGTACACGGACCCGTCCCCGAACCCGTACCCTAAGCCGTACCCTAACCCTAACCCTAAGCCTAACCCTAACCCTAGGCTACCCTTGACTGCTTCTACCTCCAATAGATTTCCTAAGCACTAGTGTTTTAAGGAACAGCTTAAAAAGAGAATCCTAATGTGATTTCTTTATAATGGGTGTGTTCCTTATCTTATCCTAGTGTGTAAACTCTTCTCCATGGCTGGACCCCCAAATAATATTCCTTTACGTGCTAAGGGGTATCTAGAGAATGGGATAGGTTTAATAACAACCCTAACCCTAACGCGTATCCTAACCCTAACATGTACCCTAATCCTAACCCGTATCCTAAACCGAGCCCTAACCCTAACACTAACCCTAACCCTAACCCTAACCCATACCCTACACCGTACACGGACCCCTCCCCGAACCCGTACCCTAAGCCATACCCTAACCCTAACCCTAAGCCTAACCCTAACCCTAGGCTACCCTTGACTGCTTCTGCCTCCAATAGATTTCCTAAGCACTAGTGTTTTAAGGAACAGCTTAAAAAGAGAATCCTAATGTGATTTCTGTATAATGGGTGTATTCCTTATCTTATCCTAGTGTCTAAACTCTTCTCCATGGCTGGACCCCCAAATAATATTCCTTTACGTGCTAAGGGGTATCTAGAGAGTGGGATAGGTTTAATAACTACCCTAACCCTAACGCGTACCCTAACCCTAACCCCTACCCTAAACCTAACACGTACTCTAATCCTAACCCGTACCCTAAAATGAGCCCTAACCCTAACCCTAACCCTAACCCATACCCTACACTGTACATGGACCCCTCCCCGAACCCGTACCCTAAGCCGTACCCTATCCCTAACCCTAAGCCTAACCCTAACCCTAGGCTACCCTTGACTGCTTCTGCCTCCAGTAGATTTCCTAAGCACTAGTGTTTTAAGGAACAGCTTAAAAAGAGAATCCTAATGTGATTTCTTTATAATGGGTGTGTTCCTTATCTTATCCTAGTGTCTAAATTCGTCTCCATGGCTGGACCCCCAAATAATATTCCTTTACGTGCTAAGGGGTATCTAGAGAGTGGGATAGGTTTAATAACAACCCTAACCCTAACGCGTACCCTAACCCTAACCCCTACCCTAACCCTAACACGTACCCTAATCCTAACCCGTACCCTAAACCGAGCCCTAACCCTAACACTAACCCTAACCCTAACCCTAACCCATACCCTACACCGTACACGGACCCCTCCCCGAACCCGTACCCTAAGCCGTACCCTAACCCTAAACCTAAGCCTAACCCTAACCCTAGGCTACCCTTGACTGCTTCTGCCTCCAATAGATTTCCTAAGCACTAGTGTTTTAAGGAACAGCTTAAAAAGAGAATCCTAATGTGATTTCTTTATAATGGGTGTGTTCCTTATCTAATCCTAGTGTGTAAACTCTTCTCCATGGCTGGACCCCCAAATAATATTCCTTTACGTGCTAAGGGTTATCTAGAGAATGGGATAGGTTTAATAACAACCCTAACCCTAACGCGTATCCTAACCCTAACCCCTACCCTAACCCTAACATGTACCCTAATCCTAACCCGTACCCTAAACCGAGCCCTAACCCTAACACTAACCCTAACCCTAACCCTAACCCTAAGCCTAACCCTAACCCTAGGCTACCCTTGACTGCTTCTGCTTCCAATAGATTTCCTAAGCACTAGTGTTTTAAGGAACAGCTTAAAAAGAGAATCCTAATGTGATTTCTTTATAATGGGTGTGTTCCTTATCTTATCCTAGTGTCTAAATTCTTCTCCATGGCTGGACCCCCAAATAATATTCCTTTACGTGCTAAGGGGTATCTAGAGAGTGGGATAGGTTTAATAACTACCCTAACCCTAACGCGTACCCTAACCCTAACCCCTACCCTAAACCTAACACGTACTCTAATCCTAACCCATACCCTAAAATGAGCCCTAACCCTAACCCTAACCCTAACCCATACCCTACACTGTACATGGACCCCTCCCAGAACCCGTACCCTAAGCCGTACCCTATCCCTAACCCTAAGCCTAACCCTAACCCTAGGCTACCCTTGACTTCTTCTGCCTCCAATAGATTTCCTAAGCACTAGTGTTTTAAAGAACAGCTTAAAAAGAGAATCCTAATGTGATTTCTTTATAATGGGTGTGTTCCTTATCTTATCCTAGTGTCTAAACTCTTCTCCATGGCTGGACCCCCAAATAATATTCCTTTACGTGCTAAGGGGTATCTAGAGAGTGGGATAGGTTTAATAACTACCCTAACCCGAACCCCTACCCTAACCCCTACCCTAACCCTAACACGTAACCTAATCCTAACCCGTACCCTAAACCGAGCCCTAACCCTAACACTAACCCTAACCCTAACCCATACCCTACACCGTACACGGACCCCTCACCGAACCCGTACCCTAAGCCGTACCCTAACCCTAACCCTAAGCCTAACCGTAACCCTAGGCTACCTTTGACTGCTTCTGCCTCCAATAGATTTCCTAAGCACTAGTGTTTTAAGGAACAGCTTAAAAAGAGAATCCTAATATGATTTCTTTATAATGGGTGTGTTCCTTATCTTATCCTAGTGTCTAAATTCTTCTCCATGGCTGGACCCCAAATAATATTCCTTTACGTGCTAAGGGGTATCTAGAGAGTGGGATAGGTTTAATAACTACCCTAACCCTAACGCGTACCCTTACCCTAACCCCTACCCTAAACCTAACACGTACTCTAATCCTAACCCGTACCCTAAAATGAGCCCTAACCCTAACACTAACCCTAACCCTAACCCTAACCCATACCCTACACCGTACACGGACCCCTCCCCGAACCCGTACCCTAAGCCGTACCCTAACCCTATCCCTAGGCTACCCTTGACTGCTTCTGCCTCCAATAGATTTCCTAAGCACTAGTGTTTTAAGGAACAGCTTAAAAAGAGAATCCTAATGTGATTTCTGTATAATGGGTGTGTTCCTTATCTTATCCTAGTGTGGAAACTCTTCTCCATGGCTGGACCCTCAAATAATATTCCTTTACGTGCTAAGGGTTATGTAGAGAATGGGATAGGTTTAATAACAACCCTAACCCTAACGCGTATCCTAACCCTAACCCCTACCCTAACCCTAACATGTACCCTAATCCTAAACCGTACCCTAAACCGAGCCCTAACCCTAACCCTAACACTAACCCTAACCCTAACCCATACCCTACACCGTACACGGACTCCTCCCCGAACCCGTACCCTAAGCCGTACCCTAACCCTAACCCTAAGCCTAACCCTAACCCTAGGCTACCCTTGACAGCTTCTGCTTCCAATAGATTTCCTAAGCACTAGTGTTTTAAGGAACAGCTTAAAAAGAGAATCCTAATGTGATTTCTTTATAATGGGTGTGTTCCTTATTTATCCTAGTGTCTAAATTTTTCTCCATGGCTGGACCCCCAAATAATATTCCTTTACGTGCTAAGGGGTATCTAGAGAGTGGGATAGGTTTAATAACTACCCTAACCCTAACGCGTACCGTAACCCTAACCCCTACCCTAAACCTAACACGTACTCTAATCCTAACCCATACCCTAAAATGAGCCCTAACCCTAACCCTAACCCTAACCCATACCCTACACTGTACATGGACCCCTCCCCGAACCCGTACCCTAAGCCGTACCCTATCCCTAACCCTAAGCCTAACCCTAACCCTAGGCTACCCTTGACTGCTTCTGCCTCCAATAGATTTCCTAAGCACTAGTGTTTTAAGGAACAGCTTAAAAAGAGAATCCTAATGTGATTTCTTTATAATGGGTGTGTTCCTTATCTTATCCTAGTGTCTAAACTCTTCTCCATGGCTGGACCCCCAAATAATATTCCTTTACGTGCTAAGGGGTATCTAGAGAGTGGGATAGGTTTAATAACTACCCTAACCCTAACGCGTACCCTAAACCTAACCCCTACCCTAAACCTAACACGTACTCTAATCCTAACCCGTACCCTAAAATGAGCCCTAACCCTAACACTAACCCTAACCCTAACCCTAACCCATACCCTACACTGTTCATGGACCCCTCCCCGAACCCGTACCCTAAGCCGTATCCTAACCCTAACCCTAAGCCTAACCCTAACCCTAGGCTACCCTTGACTGCTTCTGCCTCCAATAGTTTTCCTAAGCACTAGTGTTTTAAGGAACAGCTTAAAAAGAGAATCCTAATGTGATTTCTTTATAATGGGTGTGTTCCTTATCTTATCCTAGTGTCTAAACTCTTCTCCATGGCTGGACCTCCAAATAATATTCCTTTACGTGCTAAGGGGTATCTAGAGAGTGGGATAGGTTTAATAACTACCCTAACCCTAACACGTACCCTAACCCTAACCCCTACCCTAACCCTAACACGTACCCTAATCCTAACCCGTACCCTACAACGAGCCCTAACCCTAACACTAACCCTAACCCTAACCCTAACCCATACCCTACACCGTACACGGACCCGTCCCCGAACCCGTACCCTAAGCCGTACCCTAACCCTAACCCTAAGCCTAACCCTAACCCTAGGCTACCCTTGACTGCTTCTACCTCCAATAGATTTCCTAAGCACTAGTGTTTTAAGGAACAGCTTAAAAAGAGAATCCTAATGTGATTTCTTTATAATGGGTGTGTTCCTTATCTTATCCTAGTGTGTAAACTCTTCTCCATGGCTGGACCCCCAAATAATATTCCTTTACGTGCTAAGGGGTATCTAGAGAATGGGATAGGTTTAATAACAACCCTAACCCTAACGCGTATCCTAACCCTAACATGTACCCTAATCCTAACCCGTATCCTAAACCGAGCCCTAACCCTAACACTAACCCTAACCCTAACCCTAACCCATACCCTACACCGTACACGGACCCCTCCCCGAACCCGTACCCTAAGCCGTACCCTAACCCTAACCCTAAGCCTAACCCTAACCCTAGGCTACCCTTGACTGCTTCTGCCTCCAATAGATTTCCTAAGCACTAGTGTTTGAAGGAACAGCTTAAAAAGAGAATCCTAATGTGATTTCTGTATAATGGGTGTATTCCTTATCTTATCCTAGTGTCTAAACTCTTCTCCATGGCTGGACCCCCAAATAATATTCCTTTACGTGCTAAGGGGTATCTAGAGAGTGGGATAGGTTTAATAACTACCCTAACCCTAACGCGTACCCTAACCCTAACCCCTACCCTAAACCTAACACGTACTCTAATCCTAACCCGTACCCTAAAATGAGCCCTAACCCTAACCCTAACCCTAACCCATACCCTACACTGTACATGGAACCCTCCCCGAACCCGTACCCTAAGCCGTACCCTATCCCTAACCCTAAGCCTAACCCTAACCCTAGGCTACCCTTGACTGCTTCTGCCTCCAGTAGATTTCCTAAGCACTAGTGTTTTAAGGAACAGCTTAAAAAGAGAATCCTAATGTGATTTCTTTATAATGGGTGTGTTCCTTATCTTATCCTAGTGTCTAAATTCGTCTCCATGGCTGGACCCCCAAATAATATTCCTTTACGTGCTAAGGGGTATCTAGAGAGTGGGATAGGTTTAATAACAACCCTAACCCTAACGCGTACCCTAACCCTAACCCCTACCCTAACCCTAACACGTACCCTAATCCTAACCCGTACCCTAAACCGAGCCCTAACCCTAACACTAACCCTAACCCTAACCCTAACCCATACCCTACACCGTACACGGACCCCTCCCCGAACCCGTACCCTAAGCCGTACCCTAACCCTAACCCTAAGCCTAACCCTAACCCTAGGCTACCCTTGACTGCTTCTGCCTCCAATAGATTTCCTAAGCACTAGTGTTTTAAGGAACAGCTTAAAAAGAGAATCCTAATGTGATTTCTTTATAATGGGTGTGTTCCTTATCTAATCCTAGTGTGTAAACTCTTCTCCATGGCTGGACCCCCAAATAATATTCCTTTACGTGCTAAGGGTTATCTAGAGAATGGGATAGGTTTAATAACAACCCTAACCCTAACGCGTATCCTAACCCTAACCCCTACCCTAACCCTAACATGTACCCTAATCCTAACCCGTACCCTAAACCGAGCCCTAACCCTAACACTAACCCTAACCCTAACCCTAACCCTAAGCCTAACCCTAACCCTAGGCTACCCTTGACTGCTTCTGCTTCCAATAGATTTCCTAAGCACTAGTGTTTTAAGGAACAGCTTAAAAAGAGAATCCTAATGTGATTTCTTTATAATGGGTGTGTTCCTTATCTTATCCTAGTGTCTAAATTCTTCTCCATGGCTGGACCCCCAAATAATATTCCTTTACGTGCTAAGGGGTATCTAGAGAGTGGGATAGGTTTAATAACTACCCTAACCCTAACGCGTACCCTAACCCTAACCCCTACCCTAAACCTAACACGTACTCTAATCCTAACCCATACCCTAAAATGAGCCCTAACCCTAACCCTAACCCTAACCCATACCCTACACTGTACATGGACCCCTCCCAGAACCCGTACCCTAAGCCGTACCCTATCCCTAACCCTAAGCCTAACCCTAACCCTAGGCTACCCTTGACTTCTTCTGCCTCCAATAGATTTCCTAAGCACTAGTGTTTTAAAGAACAGCTTAAAAAGAGAATCCTAATGTGATTTCTTTATAATGGGTGTGTTCCTTATCTTATCCTAGTGTCTAAACTCTTCTCCATGGCTGGACCCCCAAATAATATTCCTTTACGTGCTAAGGGGTATCTAGAGAGTGGGATAGGTTTAATAACTACCCTAACCCGAACCCCTACCCTAACCCCTACCCTAACCCTAACACGTAACCTAATCCTAACCCGTACCCTAAACCGAGCCCTAACCCTAACACTAACCCTAACCCTAACCCATACCCTACACCGTACACGGACCCCTCACCGAACCCGTACCCTAAGCCGTACCCTAACCCTAACCCTAAGCCTAACCCTAACCCTAGGCTACCCTTGACTGCTTCTACCTCCAATAGATTTCCTAAGCACTAGTGTTTTAAGGAACAGCTTAAAAAGAGAATCCTAATGTGATTTCTTTATAATGGGTGTGTTCCTTATCTTATCCTAGTGTCTAAACTCTTCTCCATGGCTGGACCCCCAAATAATATTCCTTTACGTGCTAAGGGGTATCTAGAGAGTGAGATAGGTTTAATAACTACCCTAACCCTAACACGTACCCTAACCCTAACCCGTACCCTAACCCTAACACGTACCCTAATCCTAACCCGTACCCTAAAACGAGCCCTAACCCTAACACTAACCCTAACCCTAACCCATACCCTACACCGTACACGGACCCCTCACCGAACCCGTACCCTAAGCCGTACCCTAACCCTAACCCTAAGCCTAACCGTAACCCTAGGCTACCTTTGACTGCTTCTGCCTCCAATAGATTTCCTAAGCACTAGTGTTTTAAGGAACAGCTTAAAAAGAGAATCCTAATATGATTTCTTTATAATGGGTGTGTTCCTTATCTTATCCTAGTGTCTAAATTCTTCTCCATGGCTGGACCCCAAATAATATTCCTTTACGTGCTAAGGGGTATCTAGAGAGTGGGATAGGTTTAATAACTACCCTAACCCTAACGCGTACCCTTACCCTAACCCCTACCCTAAACCTAACACGTACTCTAATCCTAACCCGTACCCTAAAATGAGCCCTAACCCTAACACTAACCCTAACCCTAACCCTAACCCATACCCTACACCGTACACGGACCCCTCCCCGAACCCGTACCCTAAGCCGTACCCTAACCCTATCCCTAGGCTACCCTTGACTGCTTCTGCCTCCAATAGATTTCCTAAGCACTAGTGTTTTAAGGAACAGCTTAAAAAGAGAATCCTAATGTGATTTCTGTATAATGGGTGTGTTCCTTATCTTATCCTAGTGTGGAAACTCTTCTCCATGGCTGGACCCTCAAATAATATTCCTTTACGTGCTAAGGGTTATGTAGAGAATGGGATAGGTTTAATAACAACCCTAACCCTAACGCGTATCCTAACCCTAACCCCTACCCTAACCCTAACATGTACCCTAATCCTAAACCGTACCCTAAACCGAGCCCTAACCCTAACCCTAACACTAACCCTAACCCTAACCCATACCCTACACCGTACACGGACTCCTCCCCGAACCCGTACCCTAAGCCGTACCCTAACCCTAACCCTAAGCCTAACCCTAACCCTAGGCTACCCTTGACAGCTTCTGCTTCCAATAGATTTCCTAAGCACTAGTGTTTTAAGGAACAGCTTAAAAAGAGAATCCTAATGTGATTTCTTTATAATGGGTGTGTTCCTTATTTATCCTAGTGTCTAAATTTTTCTCCATGGCTGGACCCCCAAATAATATTCCTTTACGTGCTAAGGGGTATCTAGAGAGTGGGATAGGTTTAATAACTACCCTAACCCTAACGCGTACCGTAACCCTAACCCCTACCCTAAACCTAACACGTACTCTAATCCTAACCCATACCCTAAAATGAGCCCTAACCCTAACCCTAACCCTAACCCATACCCTACACTGTACATGGACCCCTCCCCGAACCCGTACCCTAAGCCGTACCCTATCCCTAACCCTAAGCCTAACCCTAACCCTAGGCTACCCTTGACTGCTTCTGCCTCCAATAGATTTCCTAAGCACTAGTGTTTTAAGGAACAGCTTAAAAAGAGAATCCTAATGTGATTTCTTTATAATGGGTGTGTTCCTTATCTTATCCTAGTGTCTAAACTCTTCTCCATGGCTGGACCCCCAAATAATATTCCTTTACGTGCTAAGGGGTATCTAGAGAGTGGGATAGGTTTAATAACTACCCTAACCCTAAGCCCTACCCTAATCCTAACACCTACCCTAACCCTAACACGTACCCTAATCCTAACCCGTACCCTAAACCGAGCCCTAACCCTAACACTAACCCTAACCCTAACCCTAACCCATACCCTACACCGTACACGGACCCCTCCCCGAACCCGTACCCTAAGCCGTACCCTAACCCTAACCCTAAGCCTAACCCTAACCCTAGGCTACCCTTGACTGCTTCTGCCTCCAATAGATTTCCTAAGCACTAGTGTTTTAAAGAACAGCTTAAAAAGAGAATCCTAATGTGATTTCTTTATAATGGGAGTGTTCCTTATCTAATCCTAGTGTGTAAACTCTTCTCCATGGCTGGACCCCCAAATAATATTCCTTTACGTGCTAAGGGGTATCTAGAGAGTGGGATAGGTTTAATAACTACCCTAACCCGAACCCCTACCCTAACCCCTACCCTAACCCTAACACGTACCCTAATCCTAACCCGTACCCTAAACCGAGCCCTAACCCTAACACTAACCCTAACCCTAACCCATACCCTACACCGTACACGGACCCCTCCCCGAACCCGTACCCTAAGCCGTACCCTAACCCTAACCCTAAGCCTAACCCTAACCCTAGGCTACCCTTGACTGCTTCTACCTCCAATAGATTTCCTAAGCACTAGTGTTTTAAGGAACAGCTTAAAAAGAGAATCCTAATGTGATTTCTTTATAATGGGTGTGTTCCTTATCTTATCCTAGTGTCTAAATTCTTCTCCATGGCTGGACCCCAAATAATATTCCTTTACGTGCTAAGGGGTATCTAGAGAGTGGGATAGGTTTAATAACTACCCTAACCCTAACGCGTACACTTACCCTAACCCCTACCCTAAACCTAACACGTACTCGAATCCTAACCCGTACCCTAAAATGAGCCCTAACCCTAACACTAACCCTAACCCTAACCCTAACCCATACCCTACACCGTACACGGACCCCTCCCCGAACCCGTACCCTAAGCCGTACCCTAACCCTAACCCTAGGCTACCCTTGACTGCTTCTGCCTCCAATAGATTTCCTAAGCACTAGTGTTTTAAGGAACAGCTTAAAAAGAGAATCCTAATGTGATTTCTGTATAATGGGTGTGTTCCTTATCTTATCCTAGTGTGGAAACTCTTCTCCATGGCTGGACCCTCAAATAATATTCCTTTACGTGCTAAGGGTTATGTAGAGAATGGGATAGGTTTAATAACAACCCTAACCCTAACGCGTATCCTAACCCTAACCCCTACCCTAACCCTAACATGTACCCTAATCCTAAACCGTACCCTAAACCGAGCCCTAACCCTAACCCTAACACTAACACTAACCCTAACCCATACCCTACACCGTACACGGACTCCTCCCCGAACCCGTACCCTAAGCCGTACCCTAACCCTAACCCTAAGCCTAACCCTAACCCTAGGCTACCCTTGACAGCTTCTGCTTCCAATAGATTTCCTAAGCACTAGTGTTTTAAGGAACAGCTTAAAAAGAGAATCCTAATGTGATTTCTTTATAATGGGTGTGTTCCTTATTTATCCTAGTGTCTAAATTTTTCTCCATGGCTGGACCCCCAAATAATATTCCTTTACGTGCTAAGGGGTATCTAGAGAGTGGGATAGGTTTAATAACTACCCTAACCCTAACGCGTACCGTAACCCTAACCCCTACCCTAAACCTAACACGTACTCTAATCCTAACCCATACCCTAAAATGAGCCCTAACCCTAACCCTAACCCTAACCCATACTCTACACTGTACATGGACCCCTCCCCGAACCCGTACCCTAAGCCGTACCCTATCCCTAACCCTAAGCCTAACCCTAACCCTAGGCTACCCTTGACTGCTTCTGCCTCCAATAGATTTCCTAAGCACTAGTGTTTTAAGGAACAGCTTAAAAAGAGAATCCTAATGTGATTTCTTTATAATGGGTGTGTTCCTTATCTTATCCTAGTGTCTAAACTCTTCTCCATGGCTGGACCCCCAAATAATATTCCTTTACGTGCTAAGGGGTATCTAGAGAGTGGGATAGGTTTAATAACTACCCTAACCCTAACGCGTACCCTAAACCTAACCCCTACCCTAAACCTAACACGTACTCTAATCCTAACCCGTACCCTAAAATGAGCCCTAACCCTAACACTAACCCTAACCCTAACCCTAACCCATACCCTACACTGTTCATGGACCCCTCCCCGAACCCGTACCCTAAGCCGTATCCTAACCCTAACCCTAAGCCTAACCCTAACCCTAGGCTACCCTTGACTGCTTCTGCCTCCAATAGTTTTCCTAAGCACTAGTGTTTTAAGGAACAGCTTAAAAAGAGAATCCTAATGTGATTTCTTTATAATGGGTGTGTTCCTTATCTTATCCTAGTGTCTAAACTCTTCTCCATGGCTGGACCTCCAAATAATATTCCTTTACGTGCTAAGGGGTATCTAGAGAGTGGGATAGGTTTAATAACTACCCTAACCCTAACACGTACCCTAACCCTAACCCCTACCCTAACCCTAACACGTACCCTAATCCTAACCCGTACCCTACAACGAGCCCTAACCCTAACACTAACCCTAACCCTAACCCTAACCCATACCCTACACCGTACACGGACCCGTCCCCGAACCCGTACCCTAAGCCGTACCCTAACCCTAACCCTAAGCCTAACCCTAACCCTAGGCTACCCTTGACTGCTTCTACCTCCAATAGATTTCCTAAGCACTAGTGTTTTAAGGAACAGCTTAAAAAGAGAATCCTAATGTGATTTCTTTATAATGGGTGTGTTCCTTATCTTATCCTAGTGTGTAAACTCTTCTCCATGGCTGGACCCCCAAATAATATTCCTTTACGTGCTAAGGGGTATCTAGAGAATGGGATAGGTTTAATAACAACCCTAACCCTAACGCGTATCCTAACCCTAACATGTACCCTAATCCTAACCCGTATCCTAAACCGAGCCCTAACCCTAACACTAACCCTAACCCTAACCCTAACCCATACCCTACACCGTACACGGACCCCTCCCCGAACCCGTACCCTAAGCCGTACCCTAACCCTAACCCTAAGCCTAACCCTAACCCTAGGCTACCCTTGACTGCTTCTGCCTCCAATAGATTTCCTAAGCACTAGTGTTTGAAGGAACAGCTTAAAAAGAGAATCCTAATGTGATTTCTGTATAATGGGTGTATTCCTTATCTTATCCTAGTGTCTAAACTCTTCTCCATGGCTGGACCCCCAAATAATATTCCTTTACGTGCTAAGGGGTATCTAGAGAGTGGGATAGGTTTAATAACTACCCTAACCCTAACGCGTACCCTAACCCTAACCCCTACCCTAAACCTAACACGTACTCTAATCCTAACCCGTACCCTAAAATGAGCCCTAACCCTAACCCTAACCCTAACCCATACCCTACACTGTACATGGACCCCTCCCCGAACCCGTACCCTAAGCCGTACCCTATCCCTAACCCTAAGCCTAACCCTAACCCTAGGCTACCCTTGACTGCTTCTGCCTCCAGTAGATTTCCTAAGCACTAGTGTTTTAAGGAACAGCTTAAAAAGAGAATCCTAATGTGATTTCTTTATAATGGGTGTGTTCCTTATCTTATCCTAGTGTCTAAATTCGTCTCCATGGCTGGACCCCCAAATAATATTCCTTTACGTGCTAAGGGGTATCTAGAGAGTGGGATAGGTTTAATAACAACCCTAACCCTAACGCGTACCCTAACCCTAACCCCTACCCTAACCCTAACACGTACCCTAATCCTAAACCGTACCCTAAACCGAGCCCTAACCCTAACACTAACCCTAACCCTAACCCTAACCCATACCCTACACCATACACGGACCCCTCCCCGAACCCGTACCCTAAGCCGTACCCTAACCCTAACCCTAAGCCTAACCCTAACCCTAGGCTACCCTTGACTGCTTCTGCCTCCAATAGATTTCCTAAGCACTAGTGTTTTAAGGAACAGCTTAAAAAGAGAATCCTAATGTGATTTCTTTATAATGGGTGTGTTCCTTATCTAATCCTAGTGTGTAAACTCTTCTCCATGGCTGGACCCCCAAATAATATTCCTTTACGTGCTAAGGGTTATCTAGAGAATGGGATAGGTTTAATAACAACCCTAACCCTAACGCGTATCCTAACCCTAACCCCTACCCTAACCCTAACATGTACCCTAATCCTAACCCGTACCCTAAACCGAGCCCTAACCCTAACACTAACCCTAACCCTAACCCTAACCCTAAGCCTAACCCTAACCCTAGGCTACCCTTGACTGCTTCTGCTTCCAATAGATTTCCTAAGCACTAGTGTTTTAAGGAACAGCTTAAAAAGAGAATCCTAATGTGATTTCTTTATAATGGGTGTGTTCCTTATCTTATCCTAGTGTCTAAATTCTTCTCCATGGCTGGACCCCCAAATAATATTCCTTTACGTGCTAAGGGGTATCTAGAGAGTGGGATAGGTTTAATAACTACCCTAACCCTAACGCGTACCCTAACCCTAACCCCTACCCTAAACCTAACACGTACTCTAATCCTAACCCATACCCTAAAATGAGCCCTAACCCTAACCCTAACCCTAAACCATACCCTACACTGTACATGGACCCCTCCCAGAACCCGTACCCTAAGCCGTACCCTATCCCTAACCCTAAGCCTAACCCTAACCCTAGGCTACCCTTGACTTCTTCTGCCTCCAATAGATTTCCTAAGCACTAGTGTTTTAAAGAACAGCTTAAAAAGAGAATCCTAATGTGATTTCTTTATAATGGGTGTGTTCCTTATCTTATCCTAGTGTCTAAACTCTTCTCCATGGCTGGACCCCCAAATAATATTCCTTTACGTGCTAAGGGGTATCTAGAGAGTGGGATAGGTTTAATAACTACCCTAACCCGAACCCCTACCCTAACCCCTACCCTAACCCTAACACGTAACCTAATCCTAACCCGTACCCTAAACCGAGCCCTAACCCTAACACTAACCCTAACCCTAACCCATACCCTACACCGTACACGGACCCCTCACCGAACCCGTACCCTAAGCCGTACCCTAACCCTAACCCTAAGCCTAACCCTAACCCTAGGCTACCCTTGACTGCTTCTACCTCCAATAGATTTCCTAAGCACTAGTGTTTTAAGGAACAGCTTAAAAAGAGAATCCTAATGTGATTTCTTTATAATGGGTGTGTTCCTTATCTTATCCTAGTGTCTAAACTCTTCTCCATGGCTGGACCCCCAAATAATATTCCTTTACGTGCTAAGGGGTATCTAGAGAGTGAGATAGGTTTAATAACTACCCTAACCCTAACACGTACCCTAACCCTAACCCGTACCCTAACCCTAACACGTACCCTAATCCTAACCCGTACCCTAAAACGAGCCCTAACCCTAACACTAACCCTAACCCTAACCCATACCCTACACCGTACACGGACCCCTCACCGAACCCGTACCCTAAGCCGTACCCTAACCCTAACCCTAAGCCTAACCGTAACCCTAGGCTACCTTTGACTGCTTCTGCCTCCAATAGATTTCCTAAGCACTAGTGTTTTAAGGAACAGCTTAAAAAGAGAATCCTAATATGATTTCTTTATAATGGGTGTGTTCCTTATCTTATCCTAGTGTCTAAATTCTTCTCCATGGCTGGACCCCAAATAATATTCCTTTACGTGCTAAGGGGTATCTAGAGAGTGGGATAGGTTTAATAACTACCCTAACCCTAACGCGTACCCTTACCCTAACCCCTACCCTAAACCTAACACGTACTCTAATCCTAACCCGTACCCTAAAATGAGCCCTAACCCTAACACTAACCCTAACCCTAACCCTAACCCATACCCTACACCGTACACGGACCCCTCCCCGAACCCGTACCCTAAGCCGTACCCTAACCCTATCCCTAGGCTACCCTTGACTGCTTCTGCCTCCAATAGATTTCCTAAGCACTAGTGTTTTAAGGAACAGCTTAAAAAGAGAATCCTAATGTGATTTCTGTATAATGGGTGTGTTCCTTATCTTATCCTAGTGTGGAAACTCTTCTCCATGGCTGGACCCTCAAATAATATTCCTTTACGTGCTAAGGGTTATGTAGAGAATGGGATAGGTTTAATAACAACCCTAACCCTAACGCGTATCCTAACCCTAACCCCTACCCTAACCCTAACATGTACCCTAATCCTAAACCGTACCCTAAACCGAGCCCTAACCCTAACCCTAACACTAACCCTAACCCTAACCCATACCCTACACCGTACACGGACTCCTCCCCGAACCCGTACCCTAAGCCGTACCCTAACCCTAACCCTAAGCCTAACCCTAACCCTAGGCTACCCTTGACAGCTTCTGCTTCCAATAGATTTCCTAAGCACTAGTGTTTTAAGGAACAGCTTAAAAAGAGAATCCTAATGTGATTTCTTTATAATGGGTGTGTTCCTTATTTATCCTAGTGTCTAAATTTTTCTCCATGGCTGGACCCCCAAATAATATTCCTTTACGTGCTAAGGGGTATCTAGAGAGTGGGATAGGTTTAATAACTACCCTAACCCTAACGCGTACCGTAACCCTAACCCCTACCCTAAACCTAACACGTACTCTAATCCTAACCCATACCCTAAAATGAGCCCTAACCCTAACCCTAACCCTAACCCATACCCTACACTGTACATGGACCCCTCCCCGAACCCGTACCCTAAGCCGTACCCTATCCCTAACCCTAAGCCTAACCCTAACCCTAGGCTACCCTTGACTGCTTCTGCCTCCAATAGATTTCCTAAGCACTAGTGTTTTAAGGAACAGCTTAAAAAGAGAATCCTAATGTGATTTCTTTATAATGGGTGTGTTCCTTATCTTATCCTAGTGTCTAAACTCTTCTCCATGGCTGGACCCCCAAATAATATTCCTTTACGTGCTAAGGGGTATCTAGAGAGTGGGATAGGTTTAATAACTACCCTAACCCTAAGCCCTACCCTAATCCTAACACCTACCCTAACCCTAACACGTACCCTAATCCTAACCCGTACCCTAAACCGAGCCCTAACCCTAACACTAACCCTAACCCTAACCCTAACCCATACCCTACACCGTACACGGACCCCTCCCCGAACCCGTACCCTAAGCCGTACCCTAACCCTAACCCTAAGCCTAACCCTAACCCTAGGCTACCCTTGACTGCTTCTGCCTCCAATAGATTTCCTAAGCACTAGTGTTTTAAAGAACAGCTTAAAAAGAGAATCCTAATGTGATTTCTTTATAATGGGAGTGTTCCTTATCTAATCCTAGTGTGTAAACTCTTCTCCATGGCTGGACCCCCAAATAATATTCCTTTACGTGCTAAGGGGTATCTAGAGAGTGGGATAGGTTTAATAACTACCCTAACCCGAACCCCTACCCTAACCCCTACCCTAACCCTAACACGTACCCTAATCCTAACCCGTACCCTAAACCGAGCCCTAACCCTAACACTAACCCTAACCCTAACCCATACCCTACACCGTACACGGACCCCTCCCCGAACCCGTACCCTAAGCCGTACCCTAACCCTAACCCTAAGCCTAACCCTAACCCTAGGCTACCCTTGACTGCTTCTACCTCCAATAGATTTCCTAAGCACTAGTGTTTTAAGGAACAGCTTAAAAAGAGAATCCTAATGTGATTTCTTTATAATGGGTGTGTTCCTTATCTTATCCTAGTGTCTAAATTCTTCTCCATGGCTGGACCCCAAATAATATTCCTTTACGTGCTAAGGGGTATCTAGAGAGTGGGATAGGTTTAATAACTACCCTAACCCTAACGCGTACACTTACCCTAACCCCTACCCTAAACCTAACACGTACTCGAATCCTAACCCGTACCCTAAAATGAGCCCTAACCCTAACACTAACCCTAACCCTAACCCTAACCCATACCCTACACCGTACACGGACCCCTCCCCGAACCCGTACCCTAAGCCGTACCCTAACCCTAACCCTAGGCTACCCTTGACTGCTTCTGCCTCCAATAGATTTCCTAAGCACTAGTGTTTTAAGGAACAGCTTAAAAAGAGAATCCTAATGTGATTTCTGTATAATGGGTGTGTTCCTTATCTTATCCTAGTGTGGAAACTCTTCTCCATGGCTGGACCCTCAAATAATATTCCTTTACGTGCTAAGGGTTATGTAGAGAATGGGATAGGTTTAATAACAACCCTAACCCTAACGCGTATCCTAACCCTAACCCCTACCCTAACCCTAACATGTACCCTAATCCTAAACCGTACCCTAAACCGAGCCCTAACCCTAACCCTAACACTAACACTAACCCTAACCCATACCCTACACCGTACACGGACTCCTCCCCGAACCCGTACCCTAAGCCGTACCCTAACCCTAACCCTAAGCCTAACCCTAACCCTAGGCTACCCTTGACAGCTTCTGCTTCCAATAGATTTCCTAAGCACTAGTGTTTTAAGGAACAGCTTAAAAAGAGAATCCTAATGTGATTTCTTTATAATGGGTGTGTTCCTTATTTATCCTAGTGTCTAAATTTTTCTCCATGGCTGGACCCCCAAATAATATTCCTTTACGTGCTAAGGGGTATCTAGAGAGTGGGATAGGTTTAATAACTACCCTAACCCTAACGCGTACCGTAACCCTAACCCCTACCCTAAACCTAACACGTACTCTAATCCTAACCCATACCCTAAAATGAGCCCTAACCCTAACCCTAACCCTAACCCATACTCTACACTGTACATGGACCCCTCCCCGAACCCGTACCCTAAGCCGTACCCTATCCCTAACCCTAAGCCTAACCCTAACCCTAGGCTACCCTTGACTGCTTCTGCCTCCAATAGATTTCCTAAGCACTAGTGTTTTAAGGAACAGCTTAAAAAGAGAATCCTAATGTGATTTCTTTATAATGGGTGTGTTCCTTATCTTATCCTAGTGTCTAAACTCTTCTCCATGGCTGGACCCCCAAATAATATTCCTTTACGTGCTAAGGGGTATCTAGAGAGTGGGATAGGTTTAATAACTACCCTAACCCTAAGCCCTACCCTAACCCTAACCCCTACCCTAACCCTAACACGTACCCTAATCCTAACCCGTACCCTAAACCGAGCCCTAACCCTAACACTAACCCTAACCCTAACCCTAACCCATACCCTACACCGTACACGGACCCCTCCCCGAACCCGTACCCTAAGCCGTACCCTAACCCTAACCCTAAGCCTAACCCTAACCCTAGGCTACCCTTGACTGCTTCTGCCTCCAATAGATTTCCTAAGCACTAGTGTTTTAAGGAACAGCTTAAAAAGAGAATCCTAATGTGATTTCTTTATAATGGGTGTGTTCCTTATCTTATCCTAGTGTCTAAATTCTTCTCCATGGCTGGACCCCAAATAATATTCCTTTACGTGCTAAGGGGTATCTAGAGAGTGGGATAGGTTTAATAACTACCCTAACCCTAACGCGTACCCTAACCCTAACCCCTACCCTAAACCTAACACGTACTCTAATCCTAACCCGTACCCTAAAATGAGCCCTAACCCTAACACTAACCCTAACCCTAACCCTAACCCATACCCTACACCGTACACGGACCCCTCCCCGAACCCGTACCCTAAGCCGTACCCTAACCCTAACCCTAAGCCTAACCCTAACCCTAGGCTACCCTTGACTGCTTCTGCCTCCAATAGATTTCCTAAGCACTAGTGTTTTAAGGAACAGCTTAAAAAGAGAATCCTAATGTGATTTCTTTATAATGGGTGTGTTCCTTATCTTATCCTAGTGTGTAAACTCTTCTCCATGGCTGGACCCTCAAATAATATTCCTTTACGTGCTAAGGGTTATCTAGAGAATGGGATAGGTTTAATAACAACCCTAACCCTAACGCGTACCCTAACCCTAACCCCTACCCTAACCCTAACATGTACCCTAATCCTAAACCGTACCCTAAACCGAGCCCTAACCCTAACACTAACCCTAACCCTAACCCTAACCCATACCCTACACAGTACACGGACTCCTCCCCGAACCCGTACCCTAAGCCGTACCCTAACCCTAACCCTAAGCCTAACCCTAACCCTAGGCTACCCTTGACAGCTTCTGCTTCCAATAGATTTCCTAAGCACTAGTGTTTTAAGGAAGAGCTTAAAAAGAGAATCCTAATGTGATTTCTTTATAATGGGTGTGTTCCTTATCTTATCCTAGTGTCTAAATTTTTCTCCATGGCTGGACCCCCAAATAATATTCCTTTACGTGCTAAGGGGTATCTAGAGAGTGGGATAGGTTTAATAACTACCCTAACCCTAACGCGTACCCTAACCCTAACCCCTACCCTAAACCTAACACGTACTCTAATCCTAACCCATACCCTAAAATGAGCCCTAACCCTAACCCTAACCCTAACCCATACCCTACACTGTACATGGACCCTTCCCCGAACCCGTACCCTAAGCCGTACCCTATCCCTAACCCTAAGCCTAACCCTAACCCTAGGCTACCCTTGACTGCTTCTGCCTCCAATAGATTTCCTAAGCAGTAGTGTTTTAAGGAACAGCTTAAAAAGAGAATCCTAATGTGATTTCTTTATAATGGGTGTGTTCCTTATCTTATCCTAGTGTCTAAACTCTTCTCCATGGCTGGACCCCCAAATAATATTCCTTTACGTGCTAAGGGGTATCTAGAGAGTGGGATAGGTTTAATAACTACCCTAACCCTAACGCGTACCCTAACCCTAACCCCTACCCTAAACCTAACACGTACTCTAATCCTAACCCGTACCCTAAAATGAGCCCTAACCCTAACACTAACCCTAACCCTAACCCTAACCCATACCCTACACCGTACACGGACCCCTCCCCGAACCCGTACCCTAAGCCGTACCCTAACCCTAACCCTAAGCCTAACCCTAACCCTAGGCTACCCTTGACTGCTTCTGCCTCCAATAGATTTCCTAAGCACTAGTGTTTTAAGGAACAGCTTAAAAAGAGAATCCTAATGTGATTTCTGTATAATGGGTGTGTTCCTTATCTTATCCTAGTGTCTAAACTCTTCTCCATGGCTGGACCCCCAAATAATATTCCTTTACGTGCTAAGGGGTATCTAGAGAGTGGGATAGGTTTAATAACTACCCTAACCCTAACCCCTACCCTAACCCTAACCCCTACCCTAACCCTAACACGTACCCTAATCCTAACCCGTACCCTAAACCGAGCCCTAACCCTAACACTAACCCTAACCCTAACCCTAACCCATACCCTACACCGTACACGGACCCCTCCCCGAACCCGTACCCTAAGCCGTACCCTAACCCTAACCCTAAGCCTAACCCTAACCCTAGGCTACCCTTGACTGCTTCTGCCTCCAATAGATTTCCTAAGCACTAGTGTTTTAAGGAACAGCTTAAAAAGAGAATCCTAATGTGATTTCTTTATAATGGGTGTGTTCCTTATCTTATCCTAGTGTCTAAATTCTTCTCCATGGCTGGACCCCAAATAATATTCCTTTACGTGCTAAGGGGTATCTAGAGAGTGGGATAGGTTTAATAACTACCCTAACCCGAACCCCTACCCTAACCCCTACCCTAACCCTAACGCGTACCCTAATCCTAACCCGTACCCTAAACCGAGCCCTAACCCTAACACTAACCCTAACCCTAACCCATACCCTACACCGTACACGGACCCCTCCCCGAACCCGTACCCTAAGCCGTACCCTAACCCTAACCCTAAGCCTAACCCTAACCCTAGGCTACCCTTGACTGCTTCTACCTCCAATAGATTTCCTAAGCACTAGTGTTTTAAGGAACAGCTTAAAAAGAGAATCCTAATGTGATTTCTTTATAATGGGTGTGTTCCTTATCTTATCCTAGTGTCTAAATTCTTCTCCATGGCTGGACCCCAAATAATATTCCTTTACGTGCTAAGGGGTATCTAGAGAGTGGGATAGGTTTAATAACTACCCTAACCCTAACGCGTACACTTACCCTAACCCCTACCCTAAACCTAACACGTACTCGAATCCTAACCCGTACCCTAAAATGAGCCCTAACCCTAACACTAACCCTAACCCTAACCCTAACCCATACCCTACACCGTACACGGACCCCTCCCCGAACCCGTACCCTAAGCCGTACCCTAACCCTAACCCTAGGCTACCCTTGACTGCTTCTGCCTCCAATAGATTTCCTAAGCACTAGTGTTTTAAGGAACAGCTTAAAAAGAGAATCCTAATGTGATTTCTGTATAATGGGTGTGTTCCTTATCTTATCCTAGTGTGGAAACTCTTCTCCATGGCTGGACCCTCAAATAATATTCCTTTACGTGCTAAGGGTTATGTAGAGAATGGGATAGGTTTAATAACAACCCTAACCCTAACGCGTATCCTAACCCTAACCCCTACCCTAACCCTAACATGTACCCTAATCCTAAACCGTACCCTAAACCGAGCCCTAACCCTAACCCTAACACTAACACTAACCCTAACCCATACCCTACACCGTACACGGACTCCTCCCCGAACCCGTACCCTAAGCCGTACCCTAACCCTAACCCTAAGCCTAACCCTAACCCTAGGCTACCCTTGACAGCTTCTGCTTCCAATAGATTTCCTAAGCACTAGTGTTTTAAGGAACAGCTTAAAAAGAGAATCCTAATGTGATTTCTTTATAATGGGTGTGTTCCTTATTTATCCTAGTGTCTAAATTTTTCTCCATGGCTGGAACCCCAAATAATATTCCTTTACGTGCTAAGGGGTATCTAGAGAGTGGGATAGGTTTAATAACTACCCTAACCCTAACGCGTACCGTAACCCTAACCCCTACCCTAAACCTAACACGTACTCTAATCCTAACCCATACCCTAAAATGAGCCCTAACCCTAACCCTAACCCTAACCCATACTCTACACTGTACATGGACCCCTCCCCGAACCCGTACCCTAAGCCGTACCCTATCCCTAACCCTAAGCCTAACCCTAACCCTAGGCTACCCTTGACTGCTTCTGCCTCCAATAGATTTCCTAAGCACTAGTGTTTTAAGGAACAGCTTAAAAAGAGAATCCTAATGTGATTTCTTTATAATGGGTGTGTTCCTTATCTTATCCTAGTGTCTAAACTCTTCTCCATGGCTGGACCCCCAAATAATATTCCTTTACGTGCTAAGGGGTATCTAGAGAGTGGGATAGGTTTAATAACTACCCTAACCCTAAGCCCTACCCTAACCCTAACCCCTACCCTAACCCTAACACGTACCCTAATCCTAACCCGTACCCTAAACCGAGCCCTAACCCTAACACTAACCCTAACCCTAACCCTAACCCATACCCTACACCGTACACGGACCCCTCCCCGAACCCGTACCCTAAGCCGTACCCTAACCCTAACCCTAAGCCTAACCCTAACCCTAGGCTACCCTTGACTGCTTCTGCCTCCAATAGATTTCCTAAGCACTAGTGTTTTAAGGAACAGCTTAAAAAGAGAATCCTAATGTGATTTCTTTATAATGGGTGTGTTCCTTATCTTATCCTAGTGTCTAAATTCTTCTCCATGGCTGGACCCCAAATAATATTCCTTTACGTGCTAAGGGGTATCTAGAGAGTGGGATAGGTTTAATAACTACCCTAACCCTAACGCGTACCCTAACCCTAACCCCTACCCTAAACCTAACACGTACTCTAATCCTAACCCGTACCCTAAAATGAGCCCTAACCCTAACACTAACCCTAACCCTAACCCTAACCCATACCCTACACCGTACACGGACCCCTCCCCGAACCCGTACCCTAAGCCGTACCCTAACCCTAACCCTAAGCCTAACCCTAACCCTAGGCTACCCTTGACTGCTTCTGCCTCCAATAGATTTCCTAAGCACTAGTGTTTTAAGGAACAGCTTAAAAAGAGAATCCTAATGTGATTTCTTTATAATGGGTGTGTTCCTTATCTTATCCTAGTGTGTAAACTCTTCTCCATGGCTGGACCCTCAAATAATATTCCTTTACGTGCTAAGGGTTATCTAGAGAATGGGATAGGTTTAATAACAACCCTAACCCTAACGCGTACCCTAACCCTAACCCCTACCCTAACCCTAACATGTACCCTAATCCTAAACCGTACCCTAAACCGAGCCCTAACCCTAACACTAACCCTAACCCTAACCCTAACCCATACCCTACACCGTACACGGACTCCTCCCCGAACCCGTACCCTAAGCCGTACCCTAACCCTAACCCTAAGCCTAACCCTAACCCTAGGCTACCCTTGACAGCTTCTGCTTCCAATAGATTTCCTAAGCACTAGTGTTTTAAGGAAGAGCTTAAAAAGAGAATCCTAATGTGATTTCTTTATAATGGGTGTGTTCCTTATCTTATCCTAGTGTCTAAATTTTTCTCCATGGCTGGACCCCCAAATAATATTCCTTTACGTGCTAAGGGGTATCTAGAGAGTGGGATAGGTTTAATAACTACCCTAACCCTAACGCGTACCCTAACCCTAACCCCTACCCTAAACCTAACACGTACTCTAATCCTAACCCATACCCTAAAATGAGCCCTAACCCTAACCCTAACCCTAACCCATACCCTACACTGTACATGGACCCTTCCCCGAACCCGTACCCTAAGCCGTACCCTATCCCTAACCCTAAGCCTAACCCTAACCCTAGGCTACCCTTGACTGCTTCTGCCTCCAATAGATTTCCTAAGCAGTAGTGTTTTAAGGAACAGCTTAAAAAGAGAATCCTAATGTGATTTCTTTATAATGGGTGTGTTCCTTATCTTATCCTAGTGTCTAAACTCTTCTCCATGGCTGGACCCCCAAATAATATTCCTTTACGTGCTAAGGGGTATCTAGAGAGTGGGATAGGTTTAATAACTACCCTAACCCTAACGCGTACCCTAACCCTAACCCCTACCCTAAACCTAACACGTACTCTAATCCTAACCCGTACCCTAAAATGAGCCCTAACCCTAACACTAACCCTAACCCTAACCCTAACCCATACCCTACACCGTACACGGACCCCTCCCCGAACCCGTACCCTAAGCCGTACCCTAACCCTAACCCTAAGCCTAACCCTAACCCTAGGCTACCCTTGACTGCTTCTGCCTCCAATAGATTTCCTAAGCACTAGTGTTTTAAGGAACAGCTTAAAAAGAGAATCCTAATGTGATTTCTGTATAATGGGTGTGTTCCTTATCTTATCCTAGTGTCTAAACTCTTCTCCATGGCTGGACCCCCAAATAATATTCCTTTACGTGCTAAGGGGTATCTAGAGAGTGGGATAGGTTTAATAACTACCCTAACCCTAACCCCTACCCTAACCCTAACCCCTACCCTAACCCTAACACGTACCCTAATCCTAACCCGTACCCTAAACCGAGCCCTAACCCTAACACTAACCCTAACCCTAACCCTAACCCATACCCTACACCGTACACGGACCCCTCCCCGAACCCGTACCCTAAGCCGTACCCTAACCCTAACCCTAAGCCTAACCCTAACCCTAGGCTACCCTTGACTGCTTCTGCCTCCAATAGATTTCCTAAGCACTAGTGTTTTAAGGAACAGCTTAAAAAGAGAATCCTAATGTGATTTCTTTATAATGGGTGTGTTCCTTATCTTATCCTAGTGTCTAAATTCTTCTCCATGGCTGGACCCCAAATAATATTCCTTTACGTTCTAAGGGGTATCTAGAGAGTGGGATAGGTTTAATAACTACCCTAACCCTAACGCGTACCCTAACCCTAACCCCTACCCTAAACCTAACACGTACTCTAATCCTAACCCGAACCCTAAAATGAGCCCTAACCCTAACACTAACCCTAACCCTAACCCTAACCCATACCCTACACCGTACACGGACCCCTCCCCGAACCCGTACCCTAAGCCGTACCCTATCCCTAACCCTAAGCCTAACCCTAACCCTAGGCTACCCTTGACTGCTTCTGCCTCCAATAGATTTCCTATGCAGTAGTGTTTTAAGGAACAGCTTAAAAAGAGAATCCTAATGTGATTTCTTTATAATGGGTGTGTTCCTTATCTTATCCTAGTGTCTAAACTCTTCTCCATGGCTGGACCCCCAAATAATATTCCTTTACGTGCTAAGGGGTATCTAGAGAGTGGGATAGGTTTAATAACTACCCTAATCCTAACGCGTACCCTAACCCTAACCCCTACCCTAAACCTAACACGTACTCTAATCCTAACCCGTACCCTAAAATGAGCCCTAACCCTAACACTAACCCTAACCCTAACCCTAACCCATACCCTACACCATACACGGACCCCTCCCCGAACCCGTACCCTAAGCCGTACCCTAACCCTAACCCTAAGCCTAACCCTAACCCTAGGCTACCCTTGACTGCTTCTGCCTCCAGTAGATGTCCTAAGCACTAGTGTTTTAAGGAACAGCTTAAAAAGAGAATCCTAATGTGATTTCTTTATAATGGGTGTGTTCCTTATCTTATCCTAGTGTCTAAACTCTTCTCCATGGCTGGACCCCCAAATAATATTCCTTTACGTGCTAAGGGTTATCTAGAGAATGGGATAGGTTTAATAACAACCCTAACCCTAACGCGTATCCTAACCCTAACCCCGACCCTAACCCTAACATGTACCCTAATCCTAACCCGTAACCTTAACCGAGCCCAAACCCTAACACTAACCCTAACCCTAACCCTAACCCATACCCTACACCGTACACGGACCCCTCCCCGAACCCGTACCCTAAGCCGTACCCTAACCCTAACCCTAAGCCTAACCCTAACCCTAGGCTACCCTTGACTGCTTCTGCTTCCAATAGAATTCCTAAGCACGAGTGTTTTAAGGAACAGCTTAAAAAGAGAATCCTAATGTGATTTCTTTATAATGGGTGTGTTCCTTATCTTATCCTAGTGTCTAAATTCTTCTCCATGGCTGGACCCCCAAATAATATTCCTTTACGTGCTAAGGGGTATCTACAGAGTGGGATAGGTTTAATAACTACCCTAACCCTAACGCGTACCCTAACCCTAACCCCTACCCTAAACCTAACACGTACTCTAATCGCACCCGTACCCTAAAATGAGCCCTAACCCTAACACTAACCCTAACCCTAACCCTAACCCATACCCTACACTGTACATGGATCCCTCCCCGAACCCGTACCCTAAGCCGTACCCTAACCCTAACCCTAAGCCTAACCCTAACCCTAGGCTACCCTTGACTGCTTCTGCCTCCAATAGATTTCCTAAGCACTAGTGTTTTAAGGAACAGCTTAAAAAGAGAATCCTAATGTGATTTCTTTATAATGGGTGTGTTCCTTATCTTATCCTAGTGTCTAAACTCTTCTCCATGGCTGGACCCCAAATAATATTCCTTTACGTGCTAAGGGGTATCTAGAGAGTGGGATAGGTTTAATCACTACCCTAACCCTAACGCATACCCTAACCCTAACCCCTACCCTAACCCTAACACGTACCCTAATCCTAACCCGTACCCTAAACTGAGCCCTAATCCTAACACTAACCCTAACCCTAACCCTAACCCATACCCTACACCGTACACGGACCCCTCCCCGAACCCGTACCCTAAGCCATACCCTAACCCTAACCCTAAGCCTAACCCTAACCCTAGGCTACCCTTGACTGCTTCTGCCTCCAATAGATTTCCTAAGCACTAGTGTTTTAAGGAACAGCTTAAAAAGAGAATCTTAATGTGATTTCTTTATAATGGGTGTGTTCCTTATCTTATCCTACTGTGTAAACTCTTCTCCATGGCTGGACCCCCAAATAATATTCCTTTACGTGCTAAGGGGTATCTAGAGAATGGGATAGGTTTAATAACAACCCTAACCCTAACGCGTATCCTAACCCTAACCCCTACCCTAACCCTAACATGTACCCTAATCCTAACCCGTACCCTAAACCGAGCCCTAACCCTAACACTAACCCTAACCCTAACCCTAACCCATACCCTACACCGTACACGGACCCCTCCCCGAACCCGTACCCTAAGCCGTACCCTAACCCTAACCCTAAGCCTAACCCTAACCCTAGGCTACCCTTGACTGCTTCTGCCTCCAATAGATTTCCTAAGCACTAGTGTTTTAAGGAACAGCTTAAAAGGAGAATCCTAATGTGATTTCTTTATAATGGGTGTGTTCCTTATCTTATCCTAGTGTCTAAACTCTTCTCCATGGCTGGACCCCCAAATAATATTCCTTTACGTGCTAAGGGGTATCTAGAGAGTGGGATAGGTTTAATAACTACCCTAACCCTAACGCGTACCCTAACCCTAACCCCTACCCTAAACCTAACACGTACTCTAATCCTAACCCGTACCCTAAAATGAGCCCTAACCCTAACACTAACCCTAACCCTAACCCTAACCCATACCCTACACCGTACACGGACCCCTCCCCGAACCCGTACCCTAAGCCGTACCCTAACCCTAACCCTAAGCCTAACCCTAACCCTAGGCTACCCTTGACTGCTTCTGCTTCCAATAGATTTCCTAAGCACTAGTGTTTTAAGGAACAGCTTAAAAAGAGAATCCTAATGTGATTTCTTTATAATGGGTGTTTTCCTTATCTTATCCTAGTGTCTAAATTCTTCTCCATGGCTGGACCCCCAAATAATATTCCTTTACGTGCTAAGGGGTATCTAGATAGTGGGATAGGTTTAATAACTACCCTAACCCTAACGCGTACCCTAAACCTAACCCCTACCCTAACCCTAACACGTACCCTAATCCTAACCCGTACCCTAAACCGAGCCCTAACACAAACACTAACCCTAAAACTAACTGTAACCCATACCTTACGCCGTACCCGAACACCTCCCTGAACCCGTACCCTAAGCCTTACCCTAACCCTAACCCTAACCCTAAGCTACCCTTGACTGCTTCTGCCTCCAATCGATTTCCTAAGCACTAGTGCTTTAAGGAACAGGTTAAAAAGAGAATCCTAATGTGATTTCTTGATAATGGGTGTGTTCCTTATCTTATCCTAGTGTCTAAACCCTTCTCCATGCCTGGACCCCCAAATAATATTCCTTTACGTGCTAAGGGGTATCTACAGAGTGGGATAGGTTTAATAACTACCCTAACCCTAACGCGTACCCTAACCCTAACCCCTACCCTAAACCTAACACGTACTCTAATCCTAACCCGTACCCTAAAATGAGCCCTAACCCTAACACTAACCCTAACCCTAACCCTAACCCATACCCTACACCGTACACGGACCCCTCCCCGAACCCGTACCCTAAGCCGTACCCTAACCCTAACCCTAAGCCTAACCCTAACCCTAGGCTACCCTTGACTGCTTCTGCTTCCAATAGATTTCCTAAGCACTAGTGTTTTAAGGAACAGCTTAAAAAGAGAATCCTAATGTGATTTCTTTATAATGGGTGTTTTCCTTATCTTATCCTAGTGTCTAAATTCTTCTCCATGGCTGGACCCCCAAATAATATTCCTTTACGTGCTAAGGGGTATCTAGAGAGTGGGATAGGTTTAATAACTACCCTAACCCTAACGCGTACCCTAAACCTAACCCCTACCCTAACCCTAACACGTACCCTAATCCTAACCCGTACCCTAAACCGAGCCCTAACACAAACACTAACCCTAAAACTAACCGTAACCCATACCTTACGCCGTACCCGAACACCTCCCTGAACCCGTACCCTAAGCCTTACCCTAACCCTAACCCTAACCCTAAGCTACCCTTGACTGCTTCTGCCTCCAATCGATTTCCTAAGCACTAGTGCTTTAAGGAACAGGTTAAAAAGAGAATCCTAATGTGATTTCTTGATAATGGGTGTGTTCCTTATCTTATCCTAGTGTCTAAACCCTTCTCCATGGCTGGACCCCCAAATAATATTCCTTTACGTGCTAAGGGGTATCTAGAGAGTGGGATAGGTTTAATAACTACCCTAACCCTAACGCGTACCCTAAACCTAACCCCTACCCTAAACCTAACACGTACTCTAATCCTAACCCGTACCCTAAAATGAGCCCTAACCCTAACACTAACCCTAACCCTAACCCTAACCCATACCCTACACTGTTCATGGACCCCTCCCCGAACCCGTACCCTAAGCCGTACCCTAACCCTAACCCTAAGCCTAACCCTAACCCTAGGCTACCCTTGACTGCTTCTGCCTCCAATAGTTTTCCTAAGCACTAGTGTTTTAAGGAACAGCTTAAAAAGAGAATCCTAATGTGATTTCTTTATAATGGGTGTGTTCCTTATCTTATCCTAGTGTCTAAACTCTTCTCCATGGCTGGACCTCCAAATAATATTCCTTTACGTGCTAAGGGGTATCTAGAGAGTGGGATAGGTTTAATAACTACCCTAACCCTAACACGTACCCTAACCCTAACCCCTACCCTAACCCTAACACGTACCCTAATCCTAACCCGTACCCTACAACGAGCCCTAACCCTAACACTAACCCTAACCCTAACCCTAACCCATACCCTACACCGTACACGGACCCGTCCCCGAACCCGTACCCTAAGCCGTACCCTATCCCTAACCCTAAGCCTAACCCTAACCCTAGGCTACCCTTGACTGCTTCTGCCTCCAATAGATTTCCTAAGCACTAGTGTTTTAAGGAACAGCTTAAAAAGAGAATCCTAATGTGATTTCTTTATAATGGGTGTGTTCCTTATCTTATCCTAGTGTGTAAACTCTTCTCCATGGCTGGACCCCCAAATAATATTCCTTTACGTGCTAAGGGGTATCTAGAGAATGGGATAGGTTTAATAACAACCCTAACCCTAACGCGTATCCTAACCCTAACACGTACCCTAATCCTAACCCGTACCCTAAACCGAGCCCTAATCCTAACACTAACCCTAACCCTAACCCTAACCCATACCCTACACCGTACACGGACCCCTCCCCGAACCCGTACCCTAAGCCATACCCTAACCCTAACCCTAAGCCTAACCCTAACCCTAGGCTACCCTTGACTGCTTCTGCCTCCAATAGATTTCCTAAGCACTAGTGTTTTAAGGAACAGCTTAAAAAGAGAATCTTAATGTGATTTCTTTATAATGGGTGTGTTCCTTATCTTATCCTACTGTGTAAACTCTTCTCCATGGCTGGACCCATAAATAATATTCCTTTACGTGCTAAGGGGTATCTAGAGAATGGGATATGTTTAATAACAACCCTAACCCTAACGCGTATCCTAACCCTAACCCCTACCCTAACCCTAACATGTACCCTAATCCTAACCCGTACCCTAAACCGAGCCCTAACCCTAACACTAACCCTAACCCTAACCCTAACCCATACCCTACACCGTACACGGACCCCTCCCCGAACCCGTACCCTAAGCCGTACCCTAACCCTAACCCTAAGCCTAACCCTAACCCTAGGCTACCCTTGACTGCTTCTGCTTCCAATAGATTTCCTAAGCACTAGTGTTTTAAGGAACAGCTTAAAAAGAGAATCCTAATGTGATTTCTTTATAATGGGTGTTTTCCTTATCTTATCCTAGTGTCTAAATTCTTCTCCATGGCTGGACCCCCAAATAATATTCCTTTACGTGCTAAGGGGTATCTAGATAGTGGGATAGGTTTAATAACTACCCTAACCCTAACGCGTACCCTAAACCTAACCCCTACCCTAACCCTAACACGTACCCTAATCCTAACCCGTACCCTAAACCGAGCCCTAACACAAACACTAACCCTAAACCTAACCGTAACCCATACCTTACGCCGTACCCGAACACCTCCCTGAACCCGTACCCTAAGCCTTACCCTAACCCTAACCCTAACCCTAAGCTACCCTTGACTGCTTCTGCCTCCAATCGATTTCCTAAGCACTAGTGCTTTAAGGAACAGGTTAAAAAGAGAATCCTAATGTGATTTCTTGATAATGGGTGTGTTCCTTATCTTATCCTAGTGTCTAAACTCTTCTCCATGGCTGGACCCCCAAATAATATTCCTTTACATGCTAAGGGGTATCTAGAGAGTGGGATAGGTTTAATAACTACCCTAACCCTAACGCGTACCCTAAACCTAACCCCTACCCTAAACCTAACACGTACTCTAATCCTAACCCGTACCCTAAAATGAGCCCTAACCCTAACACTAACCCTAACCCTAACCCTAACCCATACCCTACACTGTTCATGGACCCCTCCCCGAACCCGTACCCTAAGCCGTACCCTAACCCTAACCCTAAGCCTAACCCTAACCCTAGGCTACCCTTGACTGCTTCTGCTTCCAATAGATTTCCTAAGCACTAGTGTTTTAAGGAACAGCTTAAAAAGAGAATCCTAATGTGATTTCTTTATAATGGGTGTTTTCCTTATCTTATCCTAGTGTCTAAATTCTTCTCCATGGCTGGACCCCCAAATAATATTCCTTTACGTGCTAAGGGGTATCTAGATAGTGGGATAGGTTTAATAACTACCCTAACCCTAACGCGTACCCTAAACCTAACCCCTACCCTAACCCTAACACGTACCCTAATCCTAACCCGTACCCTAAACCGAGCCCTAACACAAACACTAACCCTAAACCTAACCGTAACCCATACCTTACGCCGTACCCGAACACCTCCCTGAACCCGTACCCTAAGCCTTACCCTAACCCTAACCCTAACCCTAAGCTACCCTTGACTGCTTCTGCCTCCAATCGATTTCCTAAGCACTAGTGCTTTAAGGAACAGGTTAAAAAGAGAATCCTAATGTGATTTCTTGATAATGGGTGTGTTCCTTATCTTATCCTAGTGTCTAAACTCTTCTCCATGGCTGGACCCCCAAATAATATTCCTTTACGTGCTAAGGGGTATCTAGAGAGTGGGATAGGTTTAATAACTACCCTAACCCTAACGCGTACCCTAAACCTAACCCCTACCCTAAACCTAACACGTACTCTAATCCTAACCCGTACCCTAAAATGAGCCCTAACCCTAACACTAACCCTAACCCTAACCCTAACCCATACCCTACACCGTACACGGACCCCTCCCCGAACCCGTACCCTAAGCCGTACCCTAACCCTAACCCTAAGCCTAACCCTAACCCTAGGCTACCCTTGACTGCTTCTGCCTCCAATAGATTTCCTAAGCACTAGTGTTTTAAGGAACAGCTTAAAAGGAGAATCCTAATGTGATTTCTTTATAATGGGTGTGTTCCTTATCTTATCCTAGTGTCTAAACTCTTCTCCATGGCTGGACCCCCAAATAATATTCCTTTACGTGCTAAGGGGTATCTAGAGAGTGGGATAGGTTTAATAACTACCCTAACCCTAACGCGTACCCTAACCCTAACCCCTACCCTAAACCTAACA